>NW_006399816.1:7769621-7782528 GCF_000299155.1 Elephantulus edwardii
ATAACATCATGGTAGATGGAGAGAAGGTTGAAATTGTCAACAACTTCACTTTACTTGACCCACAAGTAATACCCCTGGCACCAGCAGTTAAGAAAGAAAAAGATGTGTTTGCAGTGGGAAAATATGCTGTCAAGGACATCTCCAAAGACTGAAGAGCAATGACGTCAATTTTAAAACCAAGGTGCACCTGATCCAAGCTGTGATCTTTTCAATTACTTGCTATGCATCTGAAAGTTGGACAATAACTAAGGATGTCAGAAAAGGAATTGCTGACTTTGAGTTGTGGTATTGGAGAAGAATACTTCATAAATATCTCATGGAATGCGAAAAGAACAAACAAGTAAGTCTTGGAGAAGTGAGAGTATTCTTTGGAGGCAAAGATGACAAAGCTTTCTCACATACTTTGGGCATGCTGCTAGTAGAGGCTATTTCTTGGATAGGGACATCATCTTAGAAAGGCGGAGGGATGGAGAAAGAAAGGGAGACCATCAATGAGATGGATTGATACAGTGACTGAGATAATGATGATAGGTGTATCAGAGATAGTAAAGTTGGCACAGCATAGAGCAAGTTTCAGGGATGTTGTACATACTGTCTCTATGAGTCACAAGTGACTCAATAGCACATAACAACAACAAGTGCCATCAAGTTACCTGTGACTCATAGTGATCCTATATATAACAGCTCTATTCTGAGCCAACCTTATTGTCTCTGATACACCTACCCCCATTACCTCAGTCACTAAGTCAATCCATCTCTTTGAAGGTCTTGCCTTCTTGTGTTGTCCCTCCACCCTCCCATGCATGATGTCCCCCTCCAAGAACTGGTCTCTCCTTGCAAAATGCCCAAAGTATGTCCAATGGAATTTCAGAATCCTTGCCTCCAAGGAGCAGCCTAGTCTCACCCTCTTCAGAATGAACCTATTTATTCTCTTAGCAATCCATGGTATATTCAATACTTTTCAACAGTTCAAAAACATCAATTCTCCTTCTATCGTCCCTAGTCATTGTCCAGCTTTCTGATGGGGAGCATGTAATTGTGAAGACCATGACCTGGATCAGGCACACCTTAGTTTCCAGAATGACATCGTTGCTCTTCAGTACTCTGAGGATGTCCCTGACAGCAGGCTTTCCCAATACAATTCATCTTTTGATTTCTGGGCTGCTGGTACCAAGAGTGCTGATTGTGGAGCAAAGCAAACTAAAGCTGTTAACAATCTCAATCTCTTCACCATCTATAATGATGCTGCCAATCAGCCCAATGGTAAGAATATTGTTTTCTTGATGTTGAGCTTCAATCTATATTGAGGGCTGCAGTCCCTGACCTTCTGCAGCAATAGACAACATTATAATAGATGGAGAAAAGATAGAAGTTGTCAACAACTTCATTTTACATGGCTCCACAATCAACACCCATTATAACAAGAAATCAAAAGACGTGTTTCATTGGGGAAATCTATTGTCAATGACCTCTCCAAAGTGTTATATCAATTTAAAAACTAAGATGTAGATGGTTGAAGCCAAGTTGTTTTCATGGAAAGCGCAACCAAGGTGCTTCTCAGAGGCAAGAATGGGGAAACTCTGTCTCACATGCTTTTAGACATGCTATTAGGAGGGCCCAGTTCTAGACATCATGATGGGAAAGGTGAAGTGTGAGTGAAAGAGAAGAAAGACCCTCAATCAAATGGATTAACACAGTGACTGTAAGAATGGGTTCTAACATATCACGGATGGTTATGGTGGCTCAGGATAGGGCGAGGTTCGGGTCTGACATTCATAGGGTCACATTCATAGGTAGTAGGGGACTCTAGCATTAACAACAACAAAAACAACGTGCAATGAATTTATGAATACAAAAGCTAGTCTATAAAAATAAGCCCTTATACACAAAGTGAATGGACACTTTTGGAGAAATGAAAACTAATTCTTGTTTTGGGGAACCCACCAGCTGGTTTTGGTCCATAGAGCCTCTATGTACAGAAGAACAAAATTCTGGCAAGTCCTGCACTATCCTTGTAATCATGGTCCTGTTTCAGCCTATGTTGTTCACAAAGTTGCTAAGAGTTATAGCAGACCTGACAGCACCTAACAATAACAACAACCCAGAGAAATTCTGTTAACCCAAAGGTGGTGCCTTTCAAGTCCACCAGTGGCCCCACCAGCGGCCTCGAGGAAGAAAGATAAGCAATTTCCTCACATGTGATTTACAGCCTCCGAAAACCTGCTGGAGGGTCAGCTGTGAGTCAGATCCAACTCCACAGCAATGAGTTTCATTTGTGACAGCATAGATTTTATTTTACAGGCACCTTGACTAGGATGCATTGTTTTCATAGAGTAAAAGATGCCTATTAAGGATCAAATTGTTGTTGTTGTCATTGTTTTTGTTAGATGCCATCAAGTTGAGCACGACTCATAGTGACTCTATGAACAACAGATAAGAACCCTGTCATATCCCGTGTCATCCACACCATCTCTGAGCCTCTTAAGGCCATGGCTGCATCACTGTGTCAATTCATCTCATTGGGGGTCTTTCCCTCTTTTGCTGACCCTCTGCCTTTCCAAGCATGATGTCTCCTTTCAAGGAATAGCTTCTCCTGGCTACTTGCCCAAAGTATGTGAGGCAAAGGATTGAATGATATTTACCCAAATGATGTTGAGATTTTAACCCTGCATATCTGTGAAAGACCATGTTTGAGAAGAGTTTCCTTTTGCAATGCTAATGAGGTCACGAGATTAGGGTGAGTCCTAAACCCAATCCTTTTTGAATGATCTTAGAACACACACACACGCGCGTGCATGCGCGCGCGCACGCAGACAGATGTCAAGTAAAGGTATATCTAAATCAATGAAGGAATACCAAGGAATGTTTAGAACTACAGACAAGGAAGACCACTAGAGCCAGGGGCCCAATCTGAACTTCCTTGTAGCATTTCTTATTTTAGCAGCACTAGACAACTGGGACAGCACCAGTCTAGAGGTGGTATGGGCCACCTTGCCTACAGATGGCTCCATTGCATGTAGTGAGCTTCCTTGCAACGGTTAAATGTGAGTTTCTTTAACTTCCACAAGGAGAAACCGTGTTTAAAAGAGGGTGTAGAAGAGGGTTCGCCGTCTAGTCACCTGCTTTGCGGTTGTCAGCAAAGTCAGTGACTCTGGCTTAGAGCAGGGTGGTGCCACCTGTGCGGTGAGTGAAAGTGGGGGACAAGTCACTTCCTAACTCAGATTCTCTGAAATTCTTCAGCAGTCATGTACCCCCATCCCAGAATTCTCTCCACTCCCTGTTGTCTCCATGATGCTGTTTTCTGCCGTTTTTTCAGAAGATTTAGACGGCAGGAAAGGCCTTCCCAGGTGACAGGGGTCTTCCAAGTCTGGAAGGAGCCAAGAAGGGGGGTGGGAGGTGGGGAGAGAGCAGTGAGGACTTCCAGGGCTCTTTCCTCAGCCCCAGCGTGAAAGGCCTTAATGAGGCCCTTGAGTTTTCTTTCTTCCTCTGCAGAATGGCCTCTCAGAGGTCTCTGGTTTTGTCTGAAAGAGACTGGGCCTGTAATTAGCCCACCCCAGAAAGCCCCTTTCCTGCTTCCCACAATGGGTTCTTTCAGCCTCCATCAGTTAACACCCCGCATGACTCCTGAGGGGCTCATCTCCAGTGACCCACCCACTAGGCTCCTGCTCAGAGCTGAATCTCTGGGCACGGCCATCTATGAGAGTCCTAGGACCGTTAGCCCCTTCTACAGATGAGGAAACAAAGGCTCAGGGATCATGTGGAGAGTGAGGGAATGGACTTAGCCCTCAAGCCTCCTGATCCTTAGGCCAGTATGATCATGTGATTGTCACTGTGACACAGAGGAACATCAGCCACCAGGCTCCCTCCAAGCTCTTCCCCTCCTCCACAGAGGAAATGACCCAGACTCACACCTTGCTTGCTTGCTTCAAGCCCAAAGGGCCAGAGACGTATATGATGACAGAAGTGAAGATTCAGATTGACGAAGCGAAAGCCAGGAAGCCAGATTCTCTCCATTGCACAGATGAGGAAAACTGAGGCCCAAATCAGGAATGGTGGTCATTCATACGGACAATCTTCAGAGCCTGAGGAGCTTTATCTCTTCCCTCCAATGACTGTTGAGGTTATTTTGAAACTTTCACCTGTAAGCAGTAACTGTCATCCTCTTCCCACCCAGCCACCTCCTGCCTCCAGTTCTGTCCTCTTGCCCCAGGCTGCAGCACTGAGCACTGTCATAAGAGTCCTGGTTCATCCCTGGAGCCCTCTTGTTCTTGCCTTCAGAGCTGGTAGAGAGCTGGGCTGCAATGGCTGATCCCTGGGCTTGGCCCACAGCCTCTCTGCCCAGCCTTGTCTCCAGGGATAAATCTTCTGGATTGGCAGAAAGGAAAGACGGCAGCGTCAGAGGTGCTGACCTTTGCCTTCTGTGTGTCTAGTCACCTGGCTGCTCCTGTGGGCTCTAAAGACTTAAGTCCCCTAAGAGTGACCAGTACAAACAGGACCTTCACATCCTGAGGGTTCTATAAACTAGCACCAATTGTCCTGCAGCACCAGAGGACCACACCAGGGGACCGCAAAGCAGGTAATAGTGGGAGAGAGGGCAGCAGCTGGCAGGAGCAGCACTGGGCAGGGATTTTAAAACCTTAGTGTTGTGTGTTCTGTCAGAATCAACTTATAGCTGATTCTCCAGTGGGTTTTCAGAGGCAGTCGGTCACACAGGAGACTGACCATCTTCTTCCACAGAACAGCTTGTGGATTCAAACCACGTCCTTTAGGATTGCAGCTCGGCTTCTTACCACTAGGCCACCAGAGTTCCCTTAAAGGTTTTAAAACTTTATAGCCAGTCTTAGGGAAAGAGGAAGAAAACGAAGTGCGGGAGAGAGATAGGGAAAGGAAAATACAGAGAATTATTAAGAGACACAGAGAAAGATATTAGAGAGATGATAAGGAAGAGAGATAGAGATAAGAGGAGAGATTGAAAAAAATGGGAGAATTTTTTTTTTAAAATGGGAAATAGGCAGACTGAGTTAGACAAAGAGAGGAAAATAGGGGTAGATTAGGAAAGGAAAGAGAGATCGACGGCCAGGAACAGACAGGCAGACAAAAAAAAGAGAGACAGAAAGAGAAAGGAGCCAAATAACAAACCCACCAGTGGCTACCAGTGAACAGAGGTTCTGTGTCTTCTCACCAGAAGGAATACTAAGAGGTATGTCCCAGGACTGTCACTTGCCTTAAATAACTCTGAAACTTCTTTCTCCTCACACTCTCTGATTCAAGGACTGGATCCCAAAGGTGGGGGGGGGGGGAACATGGTGTCCCTCACCAGGGCAGAATAGAAACTCATGGAGAAAAAAAAAATCCTGAGTTTTAGGAAATTGGAGGGAGTCTCTAGCCAAAACTATCCTGCCTGCCTCCATCACTGACACTGGCACGTCATGTGCCTCCCTGCTCTTCAGTTTCCCCTGAATGTGATGAAGAATATGAGCAGAGAAAGAGTCTCTAAGATTTTTTTTTCCTACCCCTGTGATCTGCATCAGCCTAGGCTCTATCTTTGTAGTTATTGTTCCATCCTACTTTAACTTACGACTCCTACCTCACGAGCCAAGATGGATGCTTGAGATCCTGCCATCACAATTGCACTTCAGTGTAACAGAAGGAGGAGAGGTAAATAAAAGAACATTTCTTTTTTAAAAAATACCTGAAAATTCTATTCAGCACTTCTTCTTTCATCTCATGGGCAAATGCTTAGTCTCACAGCTGCACTGAGAGAGGCTTTGAATTGTACAATAATGAGCAGAGCCCACTGCATGTGACTCAGTGATGCCTTCTTAGAGCTTCATCCATGAGGAGTTCAACATAGTCTTCTCAGTCCCTATGCTGTTAAAAAAAGTACATGTGCAACATGAATTTTTTAAAACATTTTTTATTATTATTAATTTTAATGAACGCTTACAGAGACTTTGGATTTCCATTCATTCATTGTTGCATTTTTCTCCCTGCCCACCCCTCACCCTTAGTTCCCTCTTCTCTTTGAAAAGTAAAAGAAAAATTCTTTCATTGGTATACAATGCAACATGAATTGTTAAAGCATACATTTCAGACAAAATCCATCATCATCCTCCCAAACCTATTGTTTCCCTAAGTGGTCATTGTGGAAAGTTCATTGTGTACCTTTCAGCTTTGATATTTATATATTTAAACACACACAAATGCAGGTGTGTTAATGAAACATCAACTAGGATAGCAGTACACAACCCACTTTCTTGGTTACTATTACTTGGAAATCTGCCTTGGAGCTTTGACCATGTCATTTTATAAGGACATATCTTTGTTCTTTTTAACAGCTGAATAGTACTCCACCTTACAGTTTATTAATGGATGTTGAGTTTATTGCGTTTTTGCTGTTACAAGCCTTGGACATTTTCTCTCTGTGTGTAAGCTCGAGAATGGTTTACTAAAAATGGACCTTCTGTCTCTTTATGACATGGATTGGACCTTTTCTCCTTAGAAATCCACTCCTGATGGGAAGGTTGACTGTCCCTATCTTGACCCAGGGTTCCCCCTCTCCCTTCCCCCTTCTCCCTGGGCAGGCACAGCCCTGACACTGTCCTCACCACTGTATTCCTCCTGCAGACTCTTCACCAGCACCCAGAGCCCATCTCAGAGCCTGCAGGCTGCAGGAGAGAGCTCTGGTGGCATAGGCTGTAGAGAGTTGCTCTGCAAACCCAAAGGCAACACCTCCCTGGCAGTTTGAACACACCGCGTGTTATGCTGAAGAAAGACAGGCCATCTCCTCTCCTGCAATTTACAGCCCCAGAAAGCCAATGGGAGCAAAACTCTACTCTAACCCCATTCTGATTCAATGAGAATGAGGAAGAATCTCCTCTAAAATCTCCAGTGGCACCATGATTAAATAATTTGACTGTTAACTGAAAGGTTGGTAGTTTGAAGCCACTAGCTTCTCTGAGGGAGAGAGACGAGATGATCTGCTTCTGTAAAGATACTCAAGTTCTGGAGAACGGGTGGAGCCGTCCTAGTCTGTCTTGGAGGGCTGCTGGAGTGGCAATTGATCTTGCTTTGTTTTTGGCTTTCTATCCCCCCTTTTCCCATGCTCTCTCCTCCTTAGCACCTTTTGAGCACTCTTCCCCTTTCTGGGTCTTGTTTACTTTCCCATAAGATACCCCAGGAGGAGGGGCAGGAGGAAGGGAATGTATGGGGAGCCTGTATCAGCTACTTGGGCTGATGGGCCACCTGGTGTGGCTGATCCAGTAGGCTGGGCAAGGATTCATGGAAGTGTCCTGAGAGGAGCAGGGGGCCTCAGAACCCTGCCTTCTCCTCAGAACCCCTGGATATAAGGTGTCAAAGAGAAAGCTCTCCCAGAGGTCTTTCTGCATAACACCTGGAATTGGATCCTCAAAGCTCCATGAAAATGTGACAAATCCCCCAACCCCCCTCCCATAGGCAGGACCCTCAGCACAGCCACAGCCGGCAGCAGCAGGGTGCCCACCATGTTATTAAAAGCCAAGTTGGTGGTTCTCATCCCACTTGGTGCAATTCATCTGGCAGCTCCCCCCAGAGTGATGGATGGTAACAAATGAGAGTGGTCAGGGGGTTCCTGAGCCCATCCATGGCCACAGCTGGGGAAGCTCAGCCTTCAAAGCCCTCAGAGGCTCCTCCACAGAGGTGACCCAAAGGGCCAAGGAGATCAAGTTTCGGGCAAATGGCTAGGGGGTGGAGAGGCTCCGTTTGTGGAGACAAGCCGCCAGTGTGTAGTGTGGGGCCCTGGTCCTGCTATGGGTCGGAGCTGGCAAGGTGGGGGTGGGGTGGGCTACTCTGATCCTGGAATCGCTGGCACGAGGTCTGGGGGCGGGAGGAGGGGCAGGGCCAATGCTGATGGGAAGGAGGGAGCTGCTTTTCCAGAGGAGAGCAAACACCTTTCAAAACAGGTGCTGCTGGAGACGTTGCCAGAGGTGAACTGCTGGGATTCTGCCTGTCTCTGCCTGGACCCCAGTCTTCGTTGGGCCTGGGCTCAGGAGGCCCTAGTTGATAGGGTGCACCCTGCCTGCCTGGACCCAGAGTAGGCTCTACAGGAACAGGAAGAGATACGGAAGGGAGAGGTCAAGAGAGCCGCTTGGGAGACGGGACAGGAGCCAAGCCTGGAAGAGCAGGTAGGACTCGAGCAGGTTAGGGAGCAGGGAACAGTCACACCATTGGGGTCCCATGAGCAAAGGCTTGTGGGTAGGTGTGATTCAAGGGGATTGTTGTTATGTATCATGGAGTCAGAACCATCTTGTAGCTGAACCTCCAGCAGGTTTTCAGAGGCAAGAAATAGTGCAATAAAGTACCCACCTTTCTCCTGTGGAACAGCTGGTAGATTCAAATCGCACGCCTTTGGGTTGGCAGGACAACTCCTTACAATTAGACCACCAGAGCTCCCTTTAAGGTGACTAGGGCTGAGCAATTTTGAGGACTGGAGACCTGGAAATGACTGGGCTTAGGGGTACTAGGGAAGCTTGTGGGAGCTCCAAAAGGCAGGGAGTGAACAATTTAACTGCTGAGCAATCTAACTGCTTGTCGTGTGGTCAGAAGGGGAAGAGAGTGGCGAGAGAGAGCTTTGCAGCTAGTGGAAGGAGGACAGCACAAAACCTACTTGTCAGGCCAGATCATGGGGTCACCACCCCAAGGAGGAGGTACCAGGAAGTGAGAAATTAGGGCTCTTATAGCTAGAGGCATTTTCATGATCTTTCAGAAAACTCTGAAGCCAAGAAACTTTCTTGAGTATCTTGCTCTTATCAGTCTCTTCTTGATTGCTTCCCCTGATGGGGAACTCACTACTCTGAGTAAGAAAGCTCCACCCCTCCTCCTGACTCCCTTCCTCTGAGTCAGTTCTGTTTCTCCCTCTGGGAAAGGAAGAATACTCCTATTCCTTACTGGTGTCTACACTTGTCACTAGAGTTCAGTCCTGCGCGATATGATAAAGCTATGAGAGAGGGGAAGAATGTGAATGCCAAGAAGGGATGAGATGCTATATCAATGTTTCTGACTCTTTTGAATGGCAAGACCTGGGTTGGGTAAGAGTTAGGGAGCCATCCATGCTCCCTCCTGGTTAGATCTGAAACCAATAGCACTACTTGCGAACTCACTGCCTAGGGTCCATCTTGGTCTGGGACCAGTGATGGACATTTAGCTGTACAGGAGAAGATGAGGAGAGACCGAAAGATTCCAGGTCCTCTAGGGTTTCACCTACCTTAGCTGCTTATCCGAGGGTTTGTAGCTGTGGCTGGGCTGTGGACACACTGGTCATCCCCATTGCCATCCCCTGTCCAGCTCTTAGACTGAAGCACTTATTGGGTGTGTCCTCTGCTACGCCTTGGGTATTGGAGATGTGGTTGAGCTTTGAGGTGCTCTAGAAGTCTTGGGGCTGTTCCTGGCCTCAGAGAGCCAACGGCTGGGCTGGGAAAGGGATGAGCAATAACTTGCCGCAACTGCTTGCAGTGGTTCTGACCGTCTTCCTTCAGCTTGTTTAAGGAGTCTGCTGAGGGTGTTGAGGTGCTGAGGGTCTCAGATGTTGTTAAAGCGCAGTGGTTCCTGGAGAATGAAACTGAGGTTTCAGGTGTTGTTGAAATGCTAGGGATGTTGCTGCAATGCTGGGGGTGCTCTGGAGAGTTGTTAGGGGTGTTTGGAGGCTTAAGGGTGCTTCCGGCTTTCTCCAATCCCTCTGGCCCACTCTTAGCTCCTTCTAAGCTTAGCACTATTTCCCTTTGGGGATTTTGGTGACCGCTGGCCACTGAAGACACTCACTGGGGCCTCTGTTTCTGGACACAAGAATTCCTCGGGTTTAATCAACTTGAACAAAAACAGAGGGAGGAAGGAAGCCCTGTCCCCGGGCCTCCATGGTCCGAGGGCCAGGGGTGGCTTGTGCCAGGCCTAGGTAGCCGACAGCCTCTGCTTACCCAGTGTCTGGAAACTTTTTGCTTTAATTGTATTATTCTTTCTTTTATTGTGGTAAAAATATGCATAACAAAATGTACCGCCATCTAAACAATTTGTTCAAGTACAATTCAGTGACATTAATTGCATTTTTCCAAGTTATGTAACCATTCTTGCTGGCCGAGAAGCTTCTTGGGAATCCCTCCTACAGCAAGCAGAATTTAGCCACTCCCTAGTTTGTGCCCATCTAGAATCCTACTGGCCTGGGCTATTGGGCAAAGGTCTCCTTGGATAGTGGCCTCAGCCTCATCTGAGTATTCCCTCATGGACCGCAGCCAGGCGCCCTGCCCCTGCCTCCCTCCTCACCTCTCAGACTCACCTCCTCTGTACTCCCAAGACACCCACACCTCCCTGTGTCAATAGTGCCTGACTCTCCCTACCCTCAGAGACCAACTCTAGACCCTTTCCTCTGTGTTGTTGTTAGGTACCATGGAGTTGAGTATGACTCACAGTGACCCTAAGAACAACAGATCTCAACATGGAACTTTCAAAATTGCTGAAGTGTTTCCTTGACTTTATCCCTGTCAGGTGTCTACAGTTCCCTCTCCTGAGCAGCCCCATTGTCTGAACCCTCTCCGCTAAAGGAAGGTGCTGGTCTGTGGCCCTTTAGCGGATGAGTCTCCACTACAAAATCAATCCCAGAGGGCCCTAGACTCAGGGTCTTAAAGTAATTCTGTCTTAGGCATTCTAATATTCCTATAACAGAACTGCCATGGATAGCTTTAACAAACAGAAATTTGTTCTTTTACAATTTAAGATGCTTTTTGTTGTTGAGTAACATTAAATCTGAACCAACTCAGAGCTGACCTTCCAGCTGTTTTTCAGAGGTAGTAAATCATACTGGTGGAGATGGTACTTCCTTCTCCCAAGAAGCAGATGGTGGATTTGAATCATGAACTCAAATTTCTGTTTTTTAAAGCAATCCATCACAAATGGTAGTTCTGAAGCTCTGGTGGCCTAGGGGTAAGAAGTTATGCTGCAATCTCAAAGGCATGAGGTTCAAATCCACCAGTTGCTCTTCGGAAAAAGATGGACAATCTCCTCCTGTGTGATTTACTGCTTCTGAAAATCTAGTGGAAGGTCAGCTATGGGTGACAAAACAACAGTGACAAAACAATCACAACCATGTTTTGGTTGGCAGTGCAATTCCTTACCACTAAGCCACCAGAGCTCCCTACTCAAGAGGCTAAATTCAGGGTGTCAGTTCTTGGGCAAGGATTTCTTACTCTATCAATTCTGGAACAATGTCCTTGTCATCAATTTTCCCATGGGTCTAGGAGTTTCTCAGCATAGAGACTCTGGGTCCAAGGGACACACTGTGCTTTCTTAATGTTTAGAAGGTCTCTCTTCTGTTTGCTTCTCTCTTCTTATCTTACAAGGTAAGAGGTGCTGCAGCCAAACCCCAGGGAAACTCCTCTTACATCAGTTCAGGTCTGTGACCTAAGAAGGACGCTGTATCCAACCATAATCCCCTTCAACTGATTTGCTGATCACACCAGCTCATATCATGGGGGTGATTACATTATTATATAACTGCCAAATCATGTTATTATGTAATTGCCAAACCACTGAGAATCATGGTCCAGACACACTGACACATATTTTAGGGAAACACAATTCAATCCTTGATGCCATTTTTTCTTCCCAATACTTTTCCTTGACACCTTGCCATCTAGGGTGACCTTCTCCTAGTTTATAGCTGGAAGCTCCAAACCATCTTTACTCTAAGCTGAGAAAGTATTTTGGTTTTGAGAAGTGAGATCCTTCCTCCAGACTGAACCCTGTGTCCACCCACTATTCTTTCCATCCCATCTGTCCCTCGCAAGAGTAGATGATGGGACCAGGAGCCAGGAGGGCAGGGGGATCACCTGGGTGGCTGCAGCCATTCCTCACAGCTTTGACCTTCTTGTTATAACCTTTGACAAGTGGTCTGGCTCCACTTGGGCCAGGAAATCATTGAGGAAATGGGGGCCTTGGAAGGAGGAGAGCCCACAGTCAAAGACTCTTCAGGTCAGATGATTCCTCCCAGACAGAAGTGGACTAAGACCAGGAAGGGGAAGGGACTCTCACTTGAGTTTACACAGTCAGCACTAGGGTCCAAACCAGATGGGTTACCTCCTCATTATGGCATTTGCCACACTCAATTCTGCTCCTACCTTCTGGACCTGCCACAGCTGTACATAAGCTATGACACTTTTTCTGAACTCCCCTTGAAAAGAGGTGCCACTGAGCAGTTTCTATTAACTACAACAATTTCCATTGCCTGCTGTGAGAGAACATCTTACTATAAGATATAAAATTAATACTTTCGGATCTAGACTCCTCTGTGGGTCATGGAAGACAGTGTGATCTTGTTCTGCTGAATGTACAAAGAGCAGACCAGCTGGGGTTGGGAGTGCTTTGAGCACATGGTAGACTAATTTTCACCAGTAAAAGAAAGTAAGATGCAGTTATAGAGTGTTTTTTTTAAATTTCCTCTTTAATTGTGATTTTAACAAAAGTTTATAGAAAAGTTACGTTTTCAGTCATTTGTTGTTGCATATTTTTCTCTCTAAAGCCCCCCAGTTAACTTTTTTATTAAACATTCATTCATTGTTGCAGCAGTTGTAGTTTTCAGGTAGGGCTATAATGTGCCATGCAAGAGATTAATGAGCTTGATGTGCATCTTTAAGCTGATATTATGATAACTATCCAAAAGATATTGTTGTTGTTGTTGTGTGCCATCAAGTCACTTGTGACTCATAGCGCCCCTATGTACAACAGCCCTAAACTCTGCTCTGTCCTGTGCCAATCGCACTGTCTCCGATACACCCATCCCGGTTACCCCAGTCACTGAATCAATCCACCTCTTAGAGGGCCTTCCCCTCCTGTACCATCCTTCCAACCTCCCAAGCATGATGTCCTTCTCCAAGAACCAGTCCCT
>NW_006399816.1:7782638-7830194 GCF_000299155.1 Elephantulus edwardii
CTTTTCAGGACAAATCTGTTTGTTTTCGTAGCTGTCCATGGTATTCTCAATACTCTTCTCCAGCACCACAGCTCAAAGACATCATGGAGATAGAACACATCCCTGGTGTAGCCCTTCCCAATTTTGAACCATGCAGTGTTTCCTTGCTCTGTTCTGATGACTGCCTCTTGGTCCAAGTATAGGTTTCACATTAGGATGATCAAGTGTTCTGGGATTCCCATTCTTCTCAGAGCCAGCCACAGTTTGTTAGGGTCCACACAGTCAAATGACTTTGCATAAGCAATGAAACGCAGATCCAAAAGATAGCTGTCAGATTTTGGATAGGAGAGCAATCTCAGTGCTTCCTATAGGCACAACTCTTTGCTTCTGGGGTCCACTTCTTTTTCCCCTTTCTGACCGTGTGCGGCTCGAAGCACTGGTAAAAGGCCTCTGCTTGTCCTCTGACTGTGGTGTCCACTCCTGAACAGAAGGACAAAACTCCTCAATTCCTCTCCAGTGTTTAAATTATCTAATGATATCACATGCAAGTTATATCTTGCTGCAGATTATTTTAATAAGCTGGAGTTTAAAAACATCATCAAAGGTAACTTTTAGATAATGTGGAAAAAAATAAGGAGAAGTGATGATAGGGTAAGTGGCTAAAGGAGATGTAAACCTTGGAATACAGGCACAACAAAATCATTTTTAACAGTGTGAACAATGAATTATAATCACCTAAATGGATACTCTGATAGTGGGAATACAGAGAATACATAAATGAGAGATATGTCAAGTGTTCATAGTTGTAACATGATTGGGAAGAAAGACTAAAAAAAAAATGCTCACTCATTGGTGAGAAGTCATAGTTGAGCCTTAATTATATTTCCAGGCTGTAAATCACACAAGAGGAGATTGCCCATCATGGTTTCAAATCACCAAAGAGCAGTGGCCTTTGGATTAGCAGTACAACTCTTTACAGATTGTCACCAGGGCTCCCTCCTATGCAAAAGGCCTCCCTGAGATGGCCTGTTCTCCCCAGCATGGAGAGATGTGGGCAGCATGGATGCTGGGGCCCTTGTAGGAGGAGTGATAGCCACAGGCCATCACTCTTGGGACTGAGCAGAATTTAGCCCTAAGAAAAGTGCAGATGGAAGGACTTGGTGGGGGCCCCTTCCTGCTAGCCTTGGCTGTGTCTCCTGAAGTTGCTGAGGATCCTGGGAGTAGCCTCAAAGCCTTTCCTCAGCACTCAAGTGGGACCTTTTCCTTCCTTCAGGTCTATTTATTCATTATCACCTCCTCCAGCAGATCTTCCCTGCCCACCCTTCCTAAAACAGCCCACTCCTGCCTTGTCTCTCCTCTCTCCCTGACTCTGCTTGTTCTCACAACACTCCCGGCCGCACAATGTCTTGTCTCCCCCACTACGCAGTAGGTCCCACGAGGTCCAGGACCTTGCCTGTTTTGCTAACCACTGTATCCTCAGTATGTAGTAGAGGGCCTGCCACATAGTTGGCATGCAATGGATTATTTGTGGATGAATGAATGAGCAAACCAGCCTAGGGATGCAGAGCCAGGCTCCCTCCAAGAAGGGAAGGCTTCAGACAGACTGCATTGTCCACCCAGGATCCTGTCTGCCTTATAGAGGAAGTGAGCTACCCATGCCAGACTGGACTCCGATGATGATTGGAGTTGTTGTGAAGGGGTGGAGTCCTTGGCTAGTGCAAATGGTTAATACATTCAGCCCTTAACGGAAAGGTTGGAAGTTCAAGTCCACTCAGGGGCATCTCAGAGGAAATGCTTGACAATTTACTTCTAAAAACCAACAACTGACAGCTCTATGGAGCACAGTTCTACTCTAACACCTCTGGGGTCACATGAGTCAGCATCGGCTTGATGGCAACTTTTAATTTTTCCCCCCTTTGTCATGCAATTAAAGCTACAGGGCTTTGTACAATTTTCAATGGCTGTAATCTTTCCAAAGTAGATTGCTAGACATTGCTTCTGCATCACCAGTGAGAATAGAATCAAATCACCCACTGAGCTAAGGGTTTGAAACCGCTGAGGAGGGAATGAAGGCAATAGAAGGCTCTGGAGTTTCTCTTTCACACTGCCGTTGAGTCAGAACCAACCCGTAGCCAACCCTCCAGTGGTTTTCAGAGACTGTCAATTGCACAGGAGGAGATTAATCATCTTTCTCCTGCAGAGATGCTGGTGCATTTGAACTATCTGCCTTTGGGTTGACAGCAAAATTCCTTATCCACTAGGCCACTGGAGCTCCCTGGGCTTTGGAGTCAGAGCTAGAAAGTGTGGAAAGCCTGACTGGTGAAAATCAGAGCTTGTACAGGGACTCGGGGACACGTCCCTGGAAATGACAGTCAGTGGTTTTGTCAACCTACGGTCTGAAGTCCCCCTGATACCTCAGGTCAGGTGCAGTGAGCAGGCAAAACAGAGGAGTGAGGTGAGCTCACAACCAGTCCAGGATGAATCTGGAATCCTGGGCTCTTATGCCTGGTGTGGGCGTCTACGAGGCCTCAAATAAAGTTCAGGTTCAGCTGTGAGTCAGCTGACCCCTCTGGGGCTGCAGACGGGTGGTCAGCACCTTCTTCCTGAAAGAGGGGCTGCTGGGAAAGAAGAGGGGGCACTTAGGCCCTGATGTTGGAAGGCTCTGTGGGCTTGGCTGAAGAATTTTTGTGGTGATACCCCAGTATTTCAAGCCCGTATCCTCTGAGCCTCAACCATGCTGTTCCCTCTATTAGAAACATGCTTGTCCCCTTCCCATCCTCTGCTCAACTGACTTTCTCTTACCCTTGAGATTGCCACTCAAAGGCAGCTTCCTTCAGGAAGCTCTCCTGGATTCTTAAGTCAGGTTTCCCAGGGCACGTGTCACCGTAGCCTGTGCCTTCTTCCCTTTGTCACCTGGAACTCCAGGTCACCTACCTGCTTGTCCACTTCCCCTGCTGAACTGTAACACTTGTGTCCTTAGTGTCCAGAACCAGGCCTGTCTCTTAGTAGATGTTAAACAAACTAATGTTGATGGGACAAATGAAAGACTGTTTGAAAATGTTTGCTAAATGGATGGTCTGGCGGGGAAGGGCTACTGCCCAGGACACTCGTTGGGTAGTTAAGGAGCGGGGGCCAAGAAATGAGGGTCCCACAGCTTCTTTCTGTCTTCATCTGCACCTTGTCCCTCCCTCTGGGCTGGAGTCCTGGTACAGGGAGGAGAGCCAGCCAGGGGTCCAGTTTCTCGGAGCAGGGAGGTGAGAGGAGGTACCTTCAGCCGCTCACCAGCTTCTCCCTGGCCCACACTCCAGGCCCCAGGAGCCGCAGCCAGGCGGGGCCCTTCTTGCCTATCCGTGGGTCTGGATTGTGTTTAAAAGACTAATTTCCGCCGTGTGGGGGTGAGTTATCTCCTTGTGAAATCAAGCTGGAGAAACAAAAAGGTTTTACCAGTGAGACACATGTTGCCTCCTTCATGGAAACCCCAGAAGGAATGAGTGGGGCCCCCTCCCTGCCTCCGCCCCCAGTCCAACCCCTGCAGTCTCCTTGGGCTGCTGGAATGCTGGCCTCGTGGGGGTCAGTGCTGGTCCCGTGGGCAGGTGGAGAAGCTACTGGGCAGGTTCTGGAGCAGGTATGTGTGTGCAGCCAGGTGTGGGGGGAGGGGAAGCCCTCCTGGCCACACCTTTCTGGGCCCCCCATGCTCAGAAGGAGGACTTTGTCAACGATCATGGTGTGTTCCCATTGGAATAGCCCAAAGGGGACAGAGAAGGTCAGGGTGAGGCTGAGGGATGGCCTCAAAGGAGCCCAGACTAACGAAGGGGTTTGGGCTGGACACAGAGAGTGAGGGAGAGGGAGTGGGGGTTTCCGACTGGGAGGGCCCTGACTGGATTTTGCTGGGCCCACCAGTAGCCCGCCCACCCTTTAATCTCTGCAACTCTTTACTCTCTCTTCAGAGTGTGTCTGTGAGTCTGTCCATGTGGTCTTGGGAAGGGAAAGGAGTGAATGCAGCTTGGATCCGCCAAAACTTATTTGGAAAAAAAAATCTCTTTTGCATGAAGACGAGTCGGGCAGACAGATGCTTCAGCCATAGCCCCAAAGACCCCAAGTGGGCGCAGTTAGCTTCTGCAGGATTGGGTAGAAATTGGGCAGGAAGGGACGGGAGGGGACATGGGAGGTCCGTCCCCTCCTCCTGTGCCAGCCTGCGCAGGCCCTCACTCCCAGACAGGCTTTTCCCAGACAGTTAAAAAGCAAGAAAGTAACCTTCAGGATTAGGAGAAACGTTTCTTTGTTTGCTGGTTGTTGATTCGTTGGGGTTTTTTAAAAGCCATTTTCTAGATCTGTTGTGGCTTTTTATTTATTTTTTTTTTTCTTTTCTGGAGGTCAAAGGCGAAGATCAAGAGAATGTCATCCCAGGCAGCAGGAAACCAGACCCCTGATGCCACAGAGGACTACTCCTATGGCAGCTGGTACATTGATGAGCCTCAGGGGGGAATGGAGCCCAAGCCTGAGGGGTGAGTGTGAACCCTAGCTTGTGTGCTCAGTGTGGGGTGTGGAAGAGGTCACAGAGCAGGGCGGTTTAGGCTTCTGAAATGAGCTTTCTAAGTTGGGTCTGCCCTTCATGTGCTGTGTGACTCTATGCAAATCACAACCTCTCTGGACTTTGGTTACCTACTCAGTGTTCACTCTGCTAAGCGGAAATAAGTCTCACGCTGCTATTAAGATGCAGGAAGTGGAAAGTCATAGCCCAGTTGGCCTCCTCAAGTCCACCTGCACGGTGTGTTAAAATTCAGGTCCTGGGCCCATCCTTGGCGATTCTGATCTAGCTTATCTGGGTAGGATTCTTCTGGCTCTCTTGAATCATCCCATGGAGGGGGGTTGACTCTGGTCTGCAACCAGGTCGGAGGAGCTCTGAGGTTGCAAGAAGCCAGGCTGGCCTTTCAGGGGTTACTGGTGGCTGGAGTGACCATGTGGACTGTGGTATTCTCAGATGTTGGGTTCCAAGCAGACAGAGGAGGGGAAGGCAGAGAACCTTTTGAAGAAAGCCTGACTTGGGAGATGTCTGGGCAAACACTTCTCATTGTCTTAGATGAGGAGATCCCCAATCTCTCAGCAGGCCAGCCAGGAGGATGGAGTAAGGGAGACACTCTGCCCGCCTCAGTGTCACCCTCTCTCGTCCACAACCCTTCCATCCTTGTTTAGTTTGGCTGATCATGGATGCCACTCTGCCCTCTCGCTAGTACCAAAGACCTTGGCCAGTGTGGGAACCTTTACCCATCCTTCTCCCTCTTCGTGGCTCTGCCCCATCTCATACCTCTCTGCTCTGTTGGAGGGTCTGGGGAACCAGAAAGGTAAGACTGGGGGTGTTGCTGAGCCAGATGTGTGCACATCTGTTCTCCATCAGCAACCGACACTGGAGAAGGAACACTGGAGAAGGAAAAATGCTCTCGTGGCTCCAGGGGGGTTGGGGCTGCGGCCTGGCCAGGCTCCGGTCACCCACAGGGATGGAGGCCCCACCCAAGCCTGGGGGGATGGAGCCATTGTTTGGAGAACTGGAGCTTCTGACCACCTGGAAAGCAGCCTTTTAACAGCAAGGGAGTAACCCCTCTCCCCTCCCCTGGCTGACAGTGAAGAGCCTGTGGAGTTTCTGGCCTCAGTATGTGAGTGTGGGTTGGGGGTCCAAGTAACAGGTTAGGGAGGGACCCTGGAATCTCTGAAAAGGATCCCGACCTTTGTCCTTGGGCGACCTGGGCATTGGCTCAGACCAGAAGCCTGTAGCCCCTGGTGCCGGGGTGTTAAATTGGGAAACTGGTTGCAAGCAGAGAGGGTGGGGAGGGTTGGTGGGAAGGCAGGTAGGCAGTACTGCCCCCAGCGTAGTGGCATCTGAGGTTTGCAGGTTCTTTGTCCCACTGAATGAGGTCCCTGAGTTCTGCAAACTCTTTTGGTTCTACTGCTAAATTAAAGGGGAGCTCAGGTGGCACAGTGGGTAAAGCGGTGGGCTGCCGACCCAAAGGCAGTTCAAGTGCACCAGCTGCTCCTCAGGAGAAAGCAGAGCGATTTCAGCCTCTGAAAACCCGCCGAGGGGCCAGCTATGGGTCAATCCGGATTCCATGGCACTGAGTTGAATTATTGACTAATCTGAACACTGGTGATTCGAACCCTCTCATAACGCTGTAGAGGAAAAGCCTGCGGTCAGCTTCTCTAAAGATTTCAGCCAGGAAACCGCTGTGGAGCTCAGTTCTGCTGTGTAACACATGGCGTCACCATAATCCAGGAGCACTCAACAGCAATGGGTTTGGGGTCCTGTGTTTCCCCCAGTGCAGGCCCTGTCACCCCGAGGAGTGCAGAGCTTGGCTTTGTGGCTAAGCATTTGCCAAACAATATCGGGCTGCTCTCCCCCATACCCAAAGGTGGGAGCAGAAAACCAGGAGCTCAGGGGAATCCCAAAGAGGTGATCTTGGGTTCACCCCTCTTTGCATAAACCAGATACCCCAGGGAGACCGTGCACCCGTGCTTTGGGGGCTTTCCAGATGCTGTCTCCTTCTGTGCCTTGGTTGCCCCCAGCATTGCCCACCTTGGATTTGTGAACACTCAGTGACAGCTGCTGGGTGGCCTCAGGGACCACTGCGGCACCAGGACATGGTTGGCAAGGTTTCTGGTGATTTGATGTATTATTCCGGGGGCGTCAGTGAGTGTGAGGTTGACTTGAGTGAAGAAGCTGGCTTTCTCCAAGGTACAGAGGGTGCGTGTCCAGTCTGGTATGTGCCCAGCCCTTCAACACCCGCCTGTGATAGATGTGCTCATGGGTATTCACCCACCACCAGTGCTACTTTGCATCCAGAGCCTGGGGATACAAATACTCACCTCCCCAGTACTTCAAAGGCCTTCCTGGGAAGGTAAGATTAAGGGCTTGTCCTCCCACCAGGTGGCCCAATGCCAGACTGCTCTGCCGAGAATGGAGAGAACATCAAGACCCCTGCACCAGGCAGGACCCCAGGCTCCCGATATCTCTCTCCCTCCTCTTGACCCTTCAGTACCTAATCGGGTCTCTCCTAGGATGGCATTCCCAGGTGTCATTCTTTAGAGCTGTAGCTTGATCATCCTGCCTGTCCAACAGCATGAGATAAGAGTCCACTATCAGGCAAGCATTTGCTCATTTAACAAGTGAGAGGAAGGGTCAGATGAGGGATGTCTGGAGGAAGAGATGGGGCCAGGGGTCACCCCTCTGGAGTAGGTTGACTCCTAGTTGCGCTGAGATCCTGAAGGATTGGACAGGCAATCCCAGGGCAGTTTTTAGGGTTCCTGCTCTGGCAACTCTGATTGGACTCTGTAACCCAGAGCCAAACAGGATCTAGTCTGAGAAGGGCAGCTCTGAATATGGGGTCTTCGCCTTCTCACACTCCACCCACCCACCAGCGTGAGAAGCCTCAGCAGCAGGCCTGGAAGGGTTGGGGGCCTGAGTGCACTGTGGGAACTGGATCTGCTATGTGGCCCCTACTTCTGCTCCTGATGAGAGTGGCTCTACCCTGACCAAGATCATGCACAGAATGGACTTACTGTTCTCCTCCACTCCAAGGGCAAACCCTGGGCCATATTCTTCCCTGTCTTGCCACTCTGGGATTTCCTGAGAGAGAGGCTTCTTCAGGGAAGACTTCTTCAGGGGAGACTGAGTTTTTTCCCAGAGTTCTGAGCTCACCCTGCAAGATGAGCCCTTGTGCTCTTCTCCACACGTAAGCAGGTGGGTGCCCAGGAGAGTGGGCTGAGCCTCCTGGGATTTCTGCCTGTCCCCACCAGACCCTGCCTGGCCTGGCCCACTGGTGTCCTTTCTTAAGCACTCCCAGGCTCCAGCTGGAGGTTTGTCCCTCCCTGGGGACTCAGTCCTGTCTGTATCTCCAGGCCCAGGCTCCATCCTGAGTTCAGAGCAATGCTCTTCCACTTCTCAACCACTTCCTCTTATTTCGAGACCCAGAAAGGGACTTTGAATCCTTCACTGTCCTCCTTGGACTCTTTACCTCCATTGTGGACCTGTCTCTATGCTCAGTTATGGCAAAATCAAGACAGAAGTCTTCCAGCCCAGAGGGAGCCCTTTGTGGTAAATAGAAAAAGGGATCCTCAGTTGAGTATACCTACAAAGCTATGGAGGTACAGAATGAATGGGACTTCATACCCTCCACACTTCTTTGCTTGAACATTCTCGTGCAGTACACACACTTCACAACTATCCCTGGACATACCATAGGAGCATGAGGGTTCAGGATGATCTCGTGAAAGCAGAACTGGGCAGGCTTGTGTGGGAGAAGTCCCAAGGGCCAAAGGTGGGGGTGATTAATGGAGCTTTGCACCCCAGACCTGGGCTGCACACGCAGCAGCTCTGGACCAGGCCTGACCCTCCTTCTGGTCACTTTGCAGGACGGTAATCTTGTGCCAGGCCAGTGTATCACCCAACCTCTTCCACGCCTGCCTCGCCTCACTCTCGGTGAGTCCAACCTGACTACAACCTGCTACAATGACCAGAGGACTCCCTAGTCTGCTAGGACTAGCTCCAGGAGGCCCTGGAAGCCCAGAGTGTGAGAAGGGGGACCTGGGGACCCTATCAGGTAGACTCCCAAGCCAGGCTCTAAGTCCAGCCTCCCAGATGTCTATCACTTCTTGGCCATGTCCCAAGATGCCACAAGGGTGTGCACTGTGGAGGAGGCTAAGCCCTGAGATCCAGGCCTTTGGGAGTGGGACAGGTGGTTTGAGGGCAGTTTGAAGGGCACCTGCACCGAAAGCTGTGGCTGGGCCCTTGGACCTGAGTCAAGCAGGGTCTGGTCCCAGGGTAGTGTCAACCCCTTTCCCGTACTCCTCTGCAGGTTCTTGTGCTGTTGTTGCTGGCTCTGCTGGTGAGGCGTCGCCAGCTATGGCCCCACTGTGGGTACAGCAGGCCCGGGCTGCCCAGGTAGGTGCCAGGGCCTGGGCATCCCCACTCAGAGGTCCAGCTGGTAGGGACTATCCTGGGATGGTGGGTGATTTGTCAAGTACATAAAAGCCAGATTTGGTTTCAGTGATGCCCTCCTCACCTCTCTCAGCCTGGAGGCTCTCCCCATGCCCACCCCCACCACCAGGTTTGGTCAGGAATCCTAAAGGAGAGGGAAGGACCCATGCAGGCCATTTGCTCCTGCTGTTTGGCACGTGAGGAGAAAGCTCCCATTCTAGACTGTGGGAAGATATGAGTCCATTAGGCATTAGGACCTGGCTCCAGGACGCAGCTTCTGAGTGTCCTCAGGGACTGGAATGCCTTGGGCGTGCCACTGGCCCTGTTCTGACAAGACTTTGGCCTGGGAGAGAACCAAGGACACAAGACTGGGGATGTGTGGGCAAGCTGGGATGCAGCAGCAGCCTGAACCCTCGGCCTTGAGCCCAGCAGAGCGATGCCTGGGATAGCTGTGCCCTCTGTCTGCCCTCTGCCCCCAGGCCCACACCCAGTCCAGAGGCAGTGGCCGTTGCATAAGGACAGTGTGTGACTTGCTGAGCTCTCTAAGGACTTGCCAGTCCAGACAGACAGATTAGTGTGGAGGCGGCTGTTTCTTGGCGCTTCCAGGGTGGGTGGAGGGAACAGTGCTTGGGCATGCTCTCAGTGTGTGTGTGTGTGTGTTGGGGCTGAGGGCTTCCCTGGTCACTTTGCCACAGGATGAGTGCACTGGCTGTTCACAAAGAAGACATCTTACAAATCTTTGTGGAATGAATGAATGAATAGGGAAAAGTCCCCTCTCAGTTATCTTGTCTGGAAAGTGGAGCTAACTCTACCTCCCTGGTTGGTGGAGCATGAACTAGAGGTCCTAGGGGTGCAAGAACTCAGCACCTCCTCCACCCTGTCCCTGCCTCTGAGCCAGCCCTGTGGACTTCTTGGCTGAGGACGAGCCCCGGATGGTGCCCGCTGCTGTCTTCATGGTCCTCTTCAGCTCCCTGTGTTTGCTACTCCCCGACGAGGACTCGCTGCCCTTCTTGACCCTCATCTGGACGCCCTTCCAAGGTACCAGTGCAGCTGTGTGTGTGTGTGATCCTTGGCACTGGTCAGGCCTCTTCTGTGAGTGAGCAAAGCAGCTCCTATGCCCAGTTGTGAGATGCTGCTCCCCTCCCCTCCCCAGCGATCCACCACAGTCTTGCAATCTCACCATTATTGATGATAGCTGTTTAGTTAGTATTGCCACTCCCAGTGTTTCCTCCATCATTACACAGACCCTCTTCCAGGAGGGTGAGAACTCCCTCTTTCATGGGCACAGGCTGAGTTCCCCAGCCCTGTGGGAGAATGCAGGGTGATAGGGAGGGTGCCACGGAGAAGATCCTGAGGAATTACACCTCGACTCAAGGAAGGTGATGGTGACAAGGACAGCGGCCATGAGATAGGGACACTCCCCTAGGGAATGACGCCCGTGAGATCATCCGATCCTCAAAATGACCCTGCAAAGTATGGATATCAACACCAATTAATGGACAAGGGAGGTGGGAACTGATGGTCAGGGAAGAAAAATATTCTAAAATGCAACCTTGTTTTATTGAGCAGCATTCAGTTACTGTGCTAGGCACTGCACATGTAGCTTCTCATTGAGCTCCCACTAATTAAAGAGCCAAGAGCCATGGTGGTGCCGTGGTTAAGCACTCAATTGCTTAATTGAAGGTTTGAACACACCAGCTGTTCTACGGACAGTCTTCTTCCATGGACTTCTTGTTGTTCTGTGCCATTAAGTCAGAACCAAACTCATAGCTGGCCATCCAGCAGTTTTCAAAGGATGTAATTTGCACAGAGAGAGACTGCCAATCTTTCTCTTGAGGAGCAGCTGGTAGATTTGAACCATGGACCTTTGGGCTGACAGTACAACTTCTTACCCACAAGGCCACCAGAGCTCCTCCATAAGAAACTAGAGCCTTGGAAACCCCTACAGACTGTTCTCTGTCCTTTGTCACTATGGTGATGTGCCATTGAGTCAACTACAACCCCTAAAAGCCTCTATGAACAGTAGATTGAAGCTTTGTCCTCCCCTGTGCTGCTCTGTCCTATAAGGCTGCAATAAGCTCGAATAGACTTGGTGGCCAATGGATTAATTAAGGAGCGTGGTTGACACAACAGTTAAGCACTTAGCTAATAACTGAAAGGTTGGTGGTTCGAACCTCCCCCCCCCCCAGCAGCTCTGTAGGAGAAAGATCTGGTGATGAGTGCCCATAAAAATTACAGCCTAAAAATACCCAGGGGACTACTGTGCCACATGGTGTCACTATTGACTTGATGATATCCAACAGCAAGACCATACACTTTGCTAAGCAAAGGTTTGGAGGCTGATGTTCATTCAGAGGCACCTAGGAAGAAGGGCCTGGAGATTTGCTTCTGGAAAGTCAGTCATGGATAATCCTATGGAGCACAGTTCTATTCTGATCCATGTGAGGCTGCTCAGCATCAGATCTGATTCCATAGCAACTGGTAATAGACTATTTTTCTCTTTTATAGACAGGGAAATTAAGATCCCAAAAGCTACTGTCTGAGCTTGGATTTGAACCTGGGGCTCTTACCACTGAATCAGCTTTGAATATGAAGACAGGAGATAGGCCTTGGTGGGCTGGACCCACGCTCCATGTTTGGCCCTCACCTTTACACGTTTCTCTGCATCTTGCCTTCTAGGGCTCTGGAAGATGCTGGCTCTACTCTATTACCCGCTCCTCTACTACCCTCTGGCAGCCTGTGCCACGACGAGGCACAGAGCCGCATCCCTCCTTGGCAGCATGCTGTCCTGGGTCCACTTTGGAGTTCAGGTCTGGCAGAAGGTGGAGTGTCCCCAGGCACCCAAGGTAACGCAGACTCGCAATGGTGGGGACAGAGAACTGTGCAGACAAACCTGCTTAAACCCAGTGGCTCCTTTTACTTCTTTTTATCTGATGAGCATCTCTACCACATACCATTAGGCTCAGAATTGACTTCCTTAAAAATGTACTTATTCCTAAGCTTGACCTCCTTACAAGAGAGGCCAAGGACAAGAGAACTGGACCCTGCCCTCAGGAGCTTCCAGTCTGAGGGGAGGAAGGAGAGGACAAGTGGACAGAGAAGGAGTTAGAGGAAGCCTGGATTTCTGTCCCTTACTGATTCCAGTCTTGCAGAGGCCCGGCGGAGTGGGCGCACGTGAAGAGAGAGGGAGGACAACCAGTGATGGGCTGGGGTTGGTCTCAGAGGGCTAGCCAAAAGTTCCAGAACCTCAGGACCTGACTCACTGGCTAAATGCGTGAAGTTGTCCAAGCTACTGCCCAAAGGGGTGGTAGTTAAAGCTTCCACACCAGACTACCTGAGTTTGAATCCACTTTTATCACTTCATTCATTCATTTATTTCCTCCTCACTTATTCTACAAGATTTTCAAGCATGTATGTCATATCAGGTTCATATCTAGGTACTTGGGAGATATCCATGGGCAAGTCCCTGGCTCTCACAGCTATCATTGCAGAAGGAGACACAGAAAAGTAAATAACTACTACACCAAACGGTTCCAGGAGGTGTACATGCTTTGAGAAACACATGCCACTTTTCTGTGACTCAATCTACCCATCTATAAAGGGGTTTGATAATACCAATCTCTCCAGGCTGAGGTGAAGATTTGGTGGTTTATTTGCATGCAAATACTTAATTTCCAGCACCTAGAACACAGTATACACCAAACTCTCAATGATTCAATTGTTGAATTGACAGAAAAAAAAATGAGTGAAGACATAGGGATCTGGTCCCGTTTCACCTGGGAGGCAGGACATTCACTTCCCTGGTGCACATGTTGGAGATGGTACAGAGACAGGAGGCTTCTGTCTAATTTTCAGAGACATTATAGCCTAGTGAGTAAGGAGTTGCTTTGCCAACCCAAAGGAAGGCGGTTCAAATTCACTAGCTACTCCAGGGGCAAAAGAGGAGCAGTCTTCTCTCATGTGATTTGTAATCTCTGAAAAACCAATGGAAGGTCAGCTATGGGTTGGTTCTGACTGTATGGCTTACCTGTACATCCACGTGTTGTTGTTAGGTGCTGTTGAGTCAAGTTTGACTTATAGTGACCCTATCAACGACAGATCTGAACCTTGTCCTATCCTGTGACATCTTGCAATCTCCAACACCCTGAAGCCCATTGCTGCAGTCACTGTGTCAGTCCACCAGATTTAGGATCTTCCTCTCTTTTGCCAACACTCAATCTTTCTAAGCATGATGTTCATCTCCAAGGAATAGCCTTTCCTAGCAACATGCCCAAAGTTTGTGAGACGAAGCTTTATCATCATTGCCTCCAAGGAGGCCTCTGGCTGCACCTTCTCCAAGACATATCTATTTGGGTTCTTTGGCAGTCCATATGATATTCAATACTCTTCTCCAATACTACAGTTTAAAGGCATCAATTCTTCTTCTGTCCTCCTTATTCATACATACATACATGTATCTAAAACTTCCAGCGTCTTAAGAACACAGAGAGCCGTGTTTCCTGTGTCAAGCCCCTGACTAGTCCTTAGGAGTAGGGTGGAGCTGACTCCATAATCTCCTCCCTTTTGGATTCTCTTTGGGCAGTGGGGGTGGGGCTCAGGGATTTGGGTGGGGTGAGCACATTTACAGGGCTTTAGAAGAGCAAGTAGGTGTGCTGGGTTATTCAGGATGGGGGGGTGACAGAACCGGAGCTTTCCCACAGCACTCGACCATCCTCAGGCCCTTCACAGAGGCCCGGGGAGATGGGAAGAGAAATGGATTCTGGTCCTTGGGAAGGAGAGGAAGACAGAAGGTAGATCTTTCTGGGTGTCTGTCTGCCTATCTATCTAGATCTACAAGTTCTACTCCCTGCTGGCCTCCCTGCCGCTCTTCCTGGGCTTGGGATTCCTGAGCATCTGGTATCCTGTGCAGCTGGTGAGAAGCTTCAGCCGCCGGTCAGGAGCAGACTCCCAGGTAAAGGGGCAAGGCTGGGGTGGGCTCCAGGTCAGCACCCAAAGACTCCTTGTAGACCCCACATCTTTGGTCCTCTGCATGCTTGGAGCAGGACCTAGAGCATAGTAGATGATGCTCAGGAATGGTTTGCTCACTCACCAAGTGACTGATTGCTCTTCCTTTATCCCTGGCTGGCACCAAAGATACTTGGACAGTTAGGACTCAGCAAAGGAGAACTGGCTCAGAAGACAGGAAAGCTGTCACTCTGAAGCACTGAGGAGCCAGCTGGAGAAATAAGACAGATCAGAGGAGCTGAATTTGCAGACACTGAAGTGCTTAGAAACCAGTGAGGGCAGAAGAGAATCCAACTTAGCTCTAAGTTGTACACAGTTATATTATGTCAGATAAAGGGGAGTTCTGGGAGAAGTGAGGTAGGCTAGGGAGGCTTCCTGGAGGAAGCAGACTTTAGCAGAGCAAAAAAAAAAAACACCAAAAAACAAACAAACAAAAACAAAACAACGGGAAATTTGGAGTGGGAAGAAAATAAGGGCATTGCTCACCTCATTGTCATGGAGTTGGAACGGAATCATAGCCGACCCTCCTGTAGGTTTTTAGAGGCTGTAAATAGCACAAGAGGATTATCTGTTTTCTTTCCTCAGAGCAGTTAGTAGATTCAAACTAGCAGAAATGAACCACCCCCACCTTTGTGTTGACAGCACAGCTTCCTTGGACTACACCACCAGAGCCTCCTAAAGCGGACAAGGGCAAGAGCAATAGTAGAGGGAGAGAGAGCAAGAGATGAATTTGCATCTGTTTTGTCCATATCTGTATTTGCAGCACTTAGTAGGCTTTTGCCCATAATGGATTTTTAAAATTTTTGCAAAGATCAGAGATTGAGGAATGGATGATGGCCAGTAGATGGGAGGGTAAATCTATCCTGAGGAGACACAGCTCTCACAATGTATTTCAATCTTTTTAAAAAACCTTCTGAGCAGCCATCATGCGTTAATGGTACATACACTCATGTATATAGAGAATGTATGTGGCACAGAAACGACTGATTTGGAGCTGGCCTCCGGGGAGAACTCCTATTGTGGTGCTGGAGATGGGTGCAGCTCCAGACATTCACAGTGTGACTTGCAGTGTGCTTATGCAGCAGGGGATCATCCGGATGCCCTGGGGACACAGGCAGAGGCTGGTGAGGGAGGAGGAAGAGAAAAACCCCACAGACACCCACAAAGAGTAAGAGGGCCAGGCTCAGGAAAAGTTGAGGACACAGCTGTGAAGAAGATGAAAAAGGGCCTGCAGGTGACACAAGGGACAGAGAGCGACTATGCAGGGTCCGCGCTCTGTCCTGCATGTGCTGACGGTTAGAGGAATTGAGTGAGGTTTCGGTGGAGGTGGCCAGGGGACAGCTGGGTCACAAAATCAGGGCTGGGACCGTGTGTGAGCTCTCGAGTGTTGTCAGACTAAAGAAGAACGCGAGGCAATGGAGGCTGAGGAGAGATGAGGCTGGGGTGAGCTCAGTGCTGTGGGGCCGCCTGGGGTCACGTCTGGACCCTCTGGTCGGGGAAGACCTACCTGATTTTTGGTTCCACTCTCACACAATAGTGAGTATTGTTCTAAGGACTTTCCACTCACCGCACTCCTGATGCACCCATTCTTTTTTGGGGGGGAGAGAACCCCAATATCCTTCACTTTTCAACTGACCCAGATGCAGGGAGTGGCTATTCTCAGGATACACAGCGTGCCAGGCACATCTCTGCTGCCTTTCCCGAGGATGTTCTCTGCCTCACCTCTTCCTCCGTTGCATGCCTTTCTTCCTGAGTCATGAGAAATAAAACCCTCGTTGGCCCATGGTCAAAGAGGTTTAGGCTTCAAAGGACCAAATGAAGCTTTGAGCTGACCTGCGCCCACCCTGGATGCCATGGTCGTCGTGGCAACAGGTGACAAGCCTCTCTGTGTTCTCCCTGTGATCTGGGGCAGGGGCTGACCCCACCTTCCCATGAGCCTCAGCCACATGGCAGGCCGATTAAGGATTTGGCTTAGACAAATCTGGTCACCCTTGTGATCTCTTTTGAGTCATAGCAGGAAGGACCTAGGGTTTCTGACCTGGAATGTCCCCTCTCTTATGTCCTAGTCATCAATATGCCAGGCCAGAGGACCAAGAGGGCAGCAGTCATGGAATGTGATGGAATAAAGCAAGAGATAGTGGGAGATAGATCCTTGGAAGAACTTCCTAGGACTGAGGGTTCTTCAGTTGATTGCTGGATCATGCATTTGTGGAGAGGCAGGAAGGGCAGCTGCACAGGGCCTTGGCCTCATCCTTGTAGCTCAGGCCCTCTCTGTGCTCCGTTAACTCCACAGCTAAGGGCTCTGATGAGCACCAACCACATGCCCACTGTGGCAATCTCAGTCAGGGCCCCAGGCATGGTCTGGGCAGGTCACATCTGCTCCTCGTCTTCACTTGCCTCCACAGGTGAAGGGCAGCCTCGCTGAGGAGTATCTGAAGGATCTCCTTCGCAGGAAGAAGCTGGAAAGCAGGTGAGGCCCCGGCACACTCCCAGGTTGTTTTGGAGGCCAGCACTGGGCAGCAGAGCAGGGCTGGAGAGAGGGAGGATGAGCCAGGCCCTGGGGCTCGGCCTCAGGCCAGAGGCTTCTCCTGAGGACCCCTCATCTGCCCGATCTCTGCAGCTCTCACACCTCCAAGCGTAACTTCCTGTCTCGGGCCTGGATCTGCTTCAAGCACCATATCTACATCCCTCAGCAAGGTATGAGAGGGGAGCCGAGGCCCAGAGGGCAGGTGGTCCCACATACCCACTGCCGTGGAGAGCCGCTCCTTACCCCCTCCCCCAGGACTCTTGTTAACACAAAGAGCAACCACTGCTTGGGATGAGAGGAAGCCTCTGTCCTGGCCTTCATGGTTGATAATTTTATCAACTCTGATTTTTCCCTGCACCCCTTGGGAGAGATGGCACACCCAGATCTGAATAGTGGTGGAGCTCACCATGTCCGTTCTTTTGAGGACTGCAGGATTCCGACTCCCCTTGAAGCTGGTGATTTCCGCCACTTTGTCAGGGACAGCTATTTACCAGGTACGTCCTGCTTCCTCTAGTGCCATCTGCTCCTGGGCGCTTGCCTTGGACCCACAGCCTGGGATGGCTCAAGGCGAGCTCAGTGCTCTGAAAGCCCCTCCCACAATCCTTTGGCTGCTTCTGTCCAGAGACAGGCTGTTAACTCCTGTAGCCACAGTAGTGAGGGCATGAGTTTTGGGGATCCTATAAAGATGAATGTCAATCCTGGCCCTGTTATTTACCTACCGTGTGTCCTTAGGCAAGTCAGCCAACCTTGATGAACTTTTAGCTTATCTTTAAATTGGAGGGCATGTAGCAGAAATACCTTTCTCCCTGGAGTGTTTAAAATACTTAGGTAATAAGCATTTGATAAAGCCTCTTTCTCTCTACCTTGCTCCTCAAAATTAAAAAAAAAAAACAAACCAACTCTGGGAGATAGGTATGATTTTCACTCCCCACTTATAATTTAACAGGTGGGAAAATTGAGGTTCAGACAGGTGACATTGACTTGGCAAGTTTTTACAACTAAAATATAAGATAGCCACCCTGAGGCCACATCTACCAAGCTTCGATATGCCTGCTCCTTTACAGGGCATGGCTTTCTACAACAGGGAAAAAATGGAAAATTCTATATTACACAATTATTTTTCTATTTTATTATTATATTTAATGTGTACACAGTCATGCTGCTTAAACGTATGTCTTTGGTTCTTTATGCTAAAGTGGTATCTATTTGTAGCCCACTGCTGTGAGGCTCCTGTTCTTAGAGTTGGGTAAGACCATCCTGAGATGGGTATAGGGCTTTGAATTAGTACGAAATGGGTACAGCCAGCAAAAAACAAGGGCAGCGCATGCATTGCATGGTAACCCAGTCCCTTTTCCATAGGCTTTGGCCAGAATAGGAAGCAGGAAGCAGTGTGTCCACCACAGGACTGAGCATATATGTCAGTCAGCTAGCAGAGTTGATCAGGGCACCACGGCCTGTTTGTTACATGGGTCAAAAGTCAACACCAAGAGATCTGGCTGCAGGGCTGGGCATGTGCTGCGCTTGTTTCTGTGGGCCACAAACTGTTTCAAAATAATGGAAAGCTCTGACTACAGACAACGTGCTGCCCAAGTTTCTTCCTAAAGTCATCCTTGTCAATTCAGTAGATATTTCCAGGAATGGTACTTGCTAAGTACCAGCTCACATGGGCCCTGGTGCCCTCTCTCTGCGGCCTTTACAGGTGGCGCTGCTGTTGGTGGTGAGCGTTGTCCCCACCATGCAGACGGTGAGGTCAGGCATCACCACGGATGTCTCCTACCTGCTGGCCGGCTTTGGCATCGTGCTCTCGGATGACAAGCAGGAGGTGGTGGAGTTGGTGAAGTACCACCTGTGGGCACTGGAAGGTGAGGCCTCCAGGGTGTCTCTCTGTGGGCTGCAGTGAGGATAGTGAAACTGGAACACAATGTGTGCATACGGTGTGTTCTGAGGCACATCCCTGCCCCTCTCTGGGCCTTGCTTGCCCCTTCTCCAGATTGGGGAAGTTGGAGCTTCCACCTATCAGTTTTTCAGACCTAAAGAGATAGTCTCAACCAGCTCCCTGCTGCTTGTCAGTTTTTGTGACTTTTCCCAGCCCATGTTCAGCCATGTTCGGCCCATGTTCTTTGACTGGCTGCCCTGATGTGGAGGTGGGGCAGGCAATGGTAGAAATGAGCTGAGGGACAGGCTTTGGGGCCTTTGCTGAGAACGGAGAAGGAGGATCCTCATGGGAGGTGGGCGGGATTGAAAAGGGTGGGTGCTTCCTCTTCTCCAATCCCTGCCATCTCTCGTCATCTCTTCTTCCTTCTCTCCTGCCCTGATGCTGAGCTTTCAAGCCAGGGAATGATACCAGCTTCCCCTCCATGACTGGATGGCTTTTGCAGCCCCACTAGGGAATACCCACCTGCCAGACCCTCCTAACAACTCTGTGGAGGGCATGGCGAAGCCACCCCATTTGACTCATGGAGAAAGACCTGCCTGAGGTTGCATAACAGGTCACAAGTAGGACCATGAGAAGAGCTCGAGCCTCCTGAGGCCTAGGCCAGGCACTCCCCACTACCTTGTACAAAGCCTGGTAACTTGGAGTTCCAGGCTGGTGTGTAGTGAAGTAGCCTTCAAGGGCAGAAACAGCAGCATGCTGGCTTCTGGGGGTAATACGTGATGGTTAGAACTTAGGCTACCAGGCTGGCAGGTGGAGGTGGGACTGCTCTGCAGCTGGTCCTGACCATTAACAACATCCTTGTACTCATAGACCTGGCCGTGCAGAGATAGAGTAAGACAAGGGTGAGCCCGGGGGTGTTCAGTGACTTTCCATCAGGACCAATTCACCCACCTTCCTGAACCCTTTAGCTCCGTACCATAGGCTGACCTGGGACTGCTGCCAAGGCCCACAAGCTGGCAAGTCAGAAGGTGGGCAGAAAATTATCTCTCTGGAGGTGTTTCAAGCTGGCAGCCCCTGAGCCACAGGCACAGGCAGACATGACCCTTGTTCATTCACATCCAAGCCCAGACCTTCGTTCACAGCAGCCCTGCTAAGTATGCGTTGCTGCGCGCATCTCAGAGAGCAAGAAGTCAAAGCTCCGAAGTAGGAAGTGGTCTGTCCAGGGCAAATGGACTCTGCTTCTACTTAACCCCGCCTTCACATGTACTTAACATGTTGCTATTTCTAAGCCCAGGCGCTTCTACTGTGAATATTCTTGGATGCTGGGAACAAATAGGGTAACATTAGTTTTCCAGTTTAGAGAGGAAGAACACCAAGACCCAGGAGTATTAAAGATATGTCAGGCATCATTCAGCTGGCCAGGGGTGAAACTGAGATTAGCTGTGAGTTTAGGAACCCTTTGATCTATTCTTAGTCTAAGAAGGTCTGATGTCTTCTGTGAGCCCTTCACTGGGGCTGCACTTCTTGGTACCTGGATTGTAGTTTGAACATCACCCACAGGAAGTTCAGACTCTGACTTAAGCTGACTAGATTAGAATTGCACAAGTGGTGTGAATTTGGGCAAGCCACTTCACATCTCTGGATGTGAACTAAGACTCCTTGAAACTTTCTCAGCTGTCCACTCCCAAACAAGGCCAGGCTTTAAGGGAATCTAATCAAAGAGCCCATTTCAAGCTTTGCTCTCCTCCCTGATAAAGATGCTCCTTCTGGAATCCCACCAAGGGTTTCAGAAGCTGTCATGGCCTAGTGAGTAAGGAGTTATGCTGCCAATCCAAAGGCAGAGTTCAAGTTCACCAGCTGCTCCTTGGGAGAAAGATAGGCCATCTCCTCCCACCTGATTTACAAGCCTCTGAAAACCCTCTGGAGCGTCAGCTCTGAATCCGTTCCAATTCAATGGCCACGAGGCACTTTTTAAAAAGTTTTACTTGTGTGCTGAAGCTAAGATAACCTTAGTCTTGTTGCCCAGGCCTCAAGTTAGATGATCTGGACACAAGGCAAGGTCCAGGATGGGGCAGGAGCAGGAACATGTTTAAGGCTGGTGAGACAAAGTTCCAGAGGAGCCAAGGAAGAGGTGGTTGTAATGATTATCACCTTTTGGAGGAAACTGAATTTAGGGAAAATTGAGAGAATCAGGAGGCAGATAGGCAGAGATTAAAGACCAGGCCAGTGGCCAAAGGGTCTTGCTAACCCTTAACACCAACATCAACCCATCCCTCCACTCAGCTGAGTTCAGAAGTCAGGTCTCTCACCTGCTACAGAAAATGAACCCACTTTGATGCAGGTGAGCTGGCTCTGAAAGATGCAAATCAGAGTAGAGCTAGGTGTGCTCTCTCCCTTCCCCCACCCCCTAAAAAGGCCTGCATTCTTACTTTTTTTCCCAGGCACGTATCCTTACTTTTTCAGAAAATGCTTCTTCCTGACACTGGGGAGTGAGCCAGGACCAGGTAGAGAGGCCCCAGCTTTCTGCAGTAGTACTGCGTGTATCTGAGGATAACGTGGGAGTTTAAAAAAAAAAATTTCAGCTCTCACACTCCAGCCCAGACCCACCGAATCCTGTGTGTGGCGGTCAGTATCTATGGCTGAACAAGGCTTCTAGATGTGTCTGATGTAAGCACCAGCTTGGGAATCACTGTCACAGACATCCAGTATGGCATAGACGATTGAGTTCATCAATTGCTGATTGAAATACGTGACTATGATTCTGCCTTCAGAGCCCTCAGTAACCTAGTTGCATGTTTACATCATAAGGGGAGCATTCACAAAGCCCACCCTGAGATTCTGCTTTCGCTGGTCTGGGATATAGTCTGGGCATCACCGATGGGGAGTTTTAAAACCCCTCATTGTGCTGCTAACCCAAAGGGCAAGCCTCTCTGGGAGTTTAAATCCACCAGCTTCCCTGAGAGAGAAAGATGGACAATCTCCTCCTGTCAGTTCCAACTTGATGGCAATGAGTTCGAGTTTTGAGTCTCCTAACAGGTGCCTGTCTTAACGCCTGCTATTCTAGCACTTGTGGCCTGTAGAAGCAGCACCTGGCTCGCCCATGTGTATTTGGTCTACAACTTGAGTTTCTGGTGGTCATCAAAAAACAAAGAACACTTTCCAGGGTCAACTGATGAAGTCAGGGTACTGGTGCCTCAGGCTCACTCTGAATTTACTTAGAAATGCTGGAACATTTCCCTCCATCACATACTAGCCTCAGCTTCCTCATCTGCCCTATGGGAACAATTCCTGAGCCCTAACCTTGAGGAATTGCTATGCAGATCCATAGTGAGGTTGGAGTAGATACAGAATGGGACAGTTTGACCCTCATACACACATTCCTTCCCCACTGCAGTGACACAGAAAATTCATAATCTGTGGGCATGGCCAGGAGGTGAGGAGTTGGGGAGGGTCCCCATCTCCAAGGAGATGGACAGCTGAAGAAAATCCTATGGGGTAGTTCCATCTACCTAGTCACTGGCAGTGAGTCAGAATCGGCACCTAACTCAGCGACAGTGTGGGCAGCACAGCAGCGTACCCGACAGCATGTGCATGAGGAAACTGGTACATGGGGATATGACGTGACCTCCTGAAGGTCACACAGCCAAAAACAGTGGAGCTGGAGGCGGACGCCAAGTGGGATGGAGTCTCGCATAGCAATGCAAGCAACAAAACCAGGGCGGTGGCCAGCTCTGTGGTCTCAGAGCTGGCCTCTCCCCATTTGAACCACCATATGTCACGGGGAAGGATGGGGGCAGCTGAGGTCTAAGCAATGGGGGAGTTTTCTGTTCAGAGTAGGGTCCAGGGCAGGGGTGTCCCCCTCTGGGTTCTAGCCACGCACTCTGCTCCCTCTTTACTCTTTCAGTTTGCTACATCTCTGCCCTGGTCCTGTCCTGCTCACTCACTTTCTTCGTCCAGATCCACTCGCTGGTGAGGCACAGGTTAGTAGCAGGCTCTGACCCACCAGTGAAGAGGTCAGTGGTGGGGTGGGAGGAAGAAGCCAGAGTCCTATGGGCCCCTGACCCAGGAGCTCCTGTGTGTCCCTGAGCCTAACTATATTTGGCCTCACTGTAGGGGTGGAGAAGGTGGGTCTGAGTCTTTACGATGGGGTGCTTCTGTATGGTTGAGGAGGTGTCCCTGAATGATGAAGGGCGTGATGACTCAGGGCTGGCCCATGGAGTTACTTTTCTGAGAAGGGACCTATAAGGAAGGCAGCCTGGGGAAGCTGGGGCTGGGGCTGGAGGAGGAGGTGGTTGATGGGGGGAGAGTGCTAATGGCGGAAGGATCTGCGTGGGCTGGACCTGCCATGTGAGACAGTGGCTGGTGCAGGGTGGCAGAGAAGTTGTTCTCTGAATGTCACGCTGCCTCACTTGCCCTTTGGTACTGAGTGGAAAGGAGCGTCAGCTATTCCGAAGTGATGGGCGGAGGAGGTCCTGGTCAGGAGCAGGCAGGTGGGTTGGGAGACTTGAGCACGTGTCCATGTCCGAGGACCCTGTGCATTTGCCAGGTCTCCAAGTTCCTGCCCAGGGATCTCAGTGTGCTATTCAAGACTCCTCAAAACCCCTGCTTTGCTTCCAACCCTGTCTTCTGCCCTGGTGCCTGAGCCGCGTGTCACTTTCCATTCCTACTGTTGTGTCTTTCTCTGATGTGGTTCCCAAGAATCCCTTGACACATGCTCCTGTTCTTCAAGCCCCCATACAATTTACTCTAATTCTCCATTAAGATGCTGCCTCGCGTCGTCTCTTCTAGGAAGCCCTCCAAGGTTGGGTTAGTGGCCTCCTGGCTCCCATTGCCCTGGGCTTCCTGGCTGTAGGTTGTGATTAGATTGGGAATCTGACTGGAAGCAGGCCCAGAGGAGGGCTTTTGGGGTGTGTATTGCTTTCTGCGGGAGAAAGATGGGCAATATCCTCCCATGCAATTAACTACCCCTGAAAACCCATTGGAGGGTCAGCTCTGGGTTGGTTCCGACTCGACAGTACACAACAACAACATTGCTCACTGAGGTCTTTGACTCCTTGTGCTGCCCCAGGGCCAATCTGCGAGCTCTGTACCGAGGGGCTGCCCTGGACCTAGACACCCGACCGCAAAGCTCCCACGCTTCTCGGGAGGTCATATTCTGTTGGATGAGCTTCAGCGCCTACCAGACCGCCTTCACCTGCCTCGGTGAGCCCCCCTTGCCCACCTTACCCTGCCTCAGCCTGGCCCTACCCAGACGCTGGCCTCTGTGGAGCTGAGAAAGAGAACTTGGCAGTTCTTGGCTGCCCTCTGGATGCGTGCTTGTGCTGGTGAAGGTTCTGGGGTACAGAGCAGAGGAGGGGTCCACAATGCTGCCCCTTCAGTCTTCAGATTAGGGGGTGCAAGAACCCACAGAGAATGGCTATCCCTCACCTGGAGTGTGGGCCCCAGATGCCGATAGGCATTCACATGAAAAGTAGACTCAGGGCTGAAAGTTTCCAGTTCCAGGAGGTACAGTCAGATGTGTAAGGCAGGGCTGTACAGCAGTGGGCTGCCTCAGCAGGTAATGAGATCCCCGACCCTGGGAGTATGCAAGCAGGATTTAGTGGCCATTTTGGAACAGCAATGGGGTTCCTGCCTTACGGGATTGGACCAGATGACTTCCAACGACCCCTCCCAGCCCCAGGTTTCTGACTCTCCCATTGGACATTGCAGTGAGCAAAGCGCTGGTGGGTCCATTTCCTTCTCTGCTGGTTCCATCATTTCTCACCTCAGTGGGAAAGGAAAAGATTGAAGATCTTAAAGGAGTGGCAGATTAAAGGACTAAATTAGGGCTGAGAGTGACGAGCCCTTTGGTTGACTTGATCGCTGAAAGTCGCCCTGGTGGCACCATGGTTGAGCACTTGGCTGCGGAATCAGTAAGTCGATGGTTGCAGTTAACCAGCTGCTCCACAGGAGAAAGATGCCTCTATCTGCTTCTGTGGGTTCACTCACTGCCCTTGGTGTGGTTCTGACTCATAGGGGGAACCCAGTGGGTTCCAGGACAGTGGGACTGCCCCAAAGGGTTTCCAAGGCTGTAAATGTTTGCAGAAGCCCACTCGTTCACCTTTTTCCCATGGAATGAACCATCGACCTTTTGGGTTGGAGCTGAACGCTTTGACTCCATCAGGCCTCTCCTTACAGAGAATACAATCTTTGAAACCCTATGGGGCATTTCTACTCTGTCCTGCAGGGCCATTGTGAGTCTGAATTGACTCACAGTGGATGGAACTGACTCCAGCTCCATTCCAGGAAGATAACATTTGCAAAAAACTTTGTGGTTCTCAGAGTTTTTACAGACATTTCTCATTGGATCCTCACCATGGTCCACTGAGGTAAGGACCACTATCCCCATTTGATAGAGGAAGAAACTGAGGTTCAGGGAAGTTAAGTAACTTATCTAAGCACGTACAGTTAAACAGCAGCAAAGTAGAGATCTGAAATCATGAATGTCTGATTTCAAAGCCCTCAGATCCCTGTGTGACAGGGAATACCAGGTCCTACAGAGGCTGCTGTCTGTCCTCATGTTACTCTCTGTCCCCTTTGCCCTTGACAGGGCTGCTGATACAGCAAATCATCTTCTTCTTGGGGACCACAGCCCTCACCTTCCTAGTGTTCATACCTGTGCTCCACGGCAGGAACCTCCTTCTCCTCCGAGCCCTGGCGTACTCATGGTGAGTGGGGTAGGGGACAGGGGCCTCCATGACCTCTTCCCAGAGGGCTACCAGCAATGACCACTACCCAACCCTACCCCCAGGCCCTTCTGGTTGATCCTGGTCATAGCTGTGACTCTGCAGAACATGGCAGCCCACTGGGCCTTCCTGGATACTCATCACGGACGCCCCGAGTTGACCAACCGGTGAGGTGGCCCCTAGGCTTGGGGCTCCCACAGACCCTCAGTATTACCATCTATTCCCTTCCTCTCCCAGGGAGCCCAGCAGGTAGTCGAGAGAGTCTCCCTTTCTCACAAGAAAAGATGCTTTCATAGTCCCGTTGTCAGGTCTGGCAGTCCCATGAGCCTTTCCTGCTTTCCAGCACATCTCCTCTGGGTCTTCTGATTCTCAAAACCAAGTGCCTCCTCCCATTGCAGACACTTTGTTTGCAGGGCAGATGGAGGCTGTGTATGAGAGAGAAGTCCAGCTCCAGGAGAGACTGGGTGGAGGGAGGTGGGAGACTGGGGTCACGGAAAGCTCAAGGAATGCATCTTCACTTATGTCCCAGACGGCCCTGGCCAAGTCTCTCACTCTCTTGTACTCAATCTCCCCTTTTATCGAAGGGGGTGGCATGATCCCGACCCCCCAACCTGCAGAGGGGTGGAGAAGTCAAGCTGGGTTGAGAGAGAAGGTCCAGCACAGAGTAGGAGTGCAAGAATGCTGTGGGCATACAGTGTGATTTCAGAAAAAGGGCTCTGCAGGTGGGGCGCCTCAGCCTTTCTGTTCCCCCATCCCAGGCGAGCCCTCTATGCAGTCACCTTCCTTCTCTTCCAAATCAACACGCTGGTGGGCATCCTAGTGGCCTCCTGCCGAGTGCTCCTCTCCGCCCTCCACAATGCCATCCACCTCTGCCAGATGGACCTCAGCCTGCTGCCACCTAGAGTTGCCACCTTTGACCCTGGTAAGGTCAGCGGGCAAGGGCATGGGCTGGCAGTTATGGTAGGCTGTCCAAGCAGTAAGGGAGAGGCTGTACTGATCTAGGCGGTTATCCTTAGGAAGGAGAGGAAGGAAAATGTGGGTGTGCACACTGTCAATGTTGCCTGCAATTAGAAACGGCAGTGCAGACATGATGGATCCTAGCAAGTAGTGGAAAAGAGGGGAGGGGGAATGGAACAAAACAGGTGACACACTTCCACCAAAGTGGAAAACATCCACAGCAAAAAGCAATGCTTGTTCTGCAGGAATTAGACAAAAAGTAGATAAGCCAAACAGATGTGCATTTGGGGTTGGCACATGGAAGTCTTGCGGAGCAGACAGACCTGATTTTCCCCCCGCAGCACCTCCTACTCCACGCACACACCTGCCCTGAGGTCTAGTCACCTAAAAGGTGTGCACTTCCAGCTCAGCTCCTTCTCTGAAGCTGTTTTGAGGAAGAAAATATGTTCTGCTGAAATGTGCTTTGTCCAAAGTTGTGATGGAATCCCATGCAAGTTAGCTGCTCTGTTAACTTGGTGGGAAGGAAGCAGTGTGTACAATGTGTGTGTGTTCACGTCTGTGCATGTGTGTGTGCGCAGTCAGCTGCGTGTACTGCATCTCTGTGTGCAATCCCTGTGAGTCTCTCTGAGAAGGGCTGCAGCTGTCTGTGTGTGCAGAGGCTCCCTGTGGGTGTACGCTGCATACAGTGCCTATGTGTGTGCGCGAGCACAGTGTGTGTCACAGGCTGTGCGTGCGTGTGTGCTGGCTGTCTCATGTATCAGGCACTCTGTGCCTCTCCCTGTCACGTGTGTCCACGGAGTGTTTGTGTGCTGAGTGGCATGTGCATGTGTGACCACCACAGCCTGATGAGTTCACAGACGGTATGTGCCCGTGTGAGAGGTCTGCGGGCAAGGCATGCTCACCGGGGACGTCTGTGTCCATGGCAACGTGTGCTGTGCTACGTGAACTGTCTCCTGTCAAAGCAAAATTCTGAGGTGAAGGCAAATTGTCAATTTTGTAGTGAGGTCATCTGAGCAGCATCAAATGGTGCATGTGTAGGGCAGCATCTAAACAAGAAGTGGAAAGTAGCAGCCGACAGGAAAGAAATGTCAACAGTTGGCAGAGTAGAAACAAGAAGTAAGGGAAAGGCGGCTCAGATGACATGGGGTCCTAAGCGTGGTCTGTTGGTGATCACCACAGACAATCGTGAGGACGCCCAGCAGCTGATGGTTTAGATGCAGCATACTTTGTGGGCCACTAGGGACAATAAACCCAGCCTGTTGGTTATTTATGAGCAGGTTAGTTCCTTAAGAGTAGAGATATTTTCAGTCTTTCAGTCTTTTGGCTCCAGCAAGTCTGGAGCGTGTAACTTCTTAGCTTTCCACTCCACAGAGTGTGAGGAAGAAGCCCAGGCAGAGCACCAGTTGAGGATTCAGCTGTTAACTGGAAGTTGGTTCTGACCCACTCAGCAGCTCCTCCCTTGTAAAGGCTCACAGCCTAGGAAGCCCCGAGGAGGCAGTTCTACTCTGTCACATGGGGTCACGATGGGAATCGATCCCACGGCAACTGCCAATAGAGTGTGTGCTGTGTGTGTGGTGTGACATGCGTGTCGCATGTTCTGAGCATGTTAGAACGTGCCCATGTGCAGTACATGCACCCTGTGTTGTTCCTGACTGTGTGTCTTTGGGTTAATGCACACTATGGCCAGTGTACTCTGGGGTTGTGGGGGGGGGTGCACATTTGTTTATGACAGGGGTTCCCTGGGGGGTGTTCTCTGGCCAGCTGGAGGTCTCTCCTCCCCCAGCTCTGCATCCCCATCCCCCTAGGCTACCACATCTACCGCAACTTCTTGAAGATTGAGGTCAGCCAGTCGCACCCAGCCGTGACAGCCTTCTGCACTCTGCTTCTAAGAGAACAGAGACCCCAGCTCCGGCCTCCTGTCCTCAGGCCTGAGGATGAAGAAGAAGGTGCAGCCTCTTCCTGGGTGGGGGAATTGGGCCCACCCAGCTTCTCCAAGGAAGGAGGCTGCCTTGAACACACACTAGGAGCTAGTGCCAGGAAAATCCAAATTTCCTCTTTTCCTTGGCTGTCTGTGGCTGCCCCTCCTCGTTGGGTCTCATGGTCATTTTTTCCATAGTAGAAACTCTCTCTCTCTCTCTCTCTCTCTCTCTCTCTCTCTGTGTGTGTGTGTGTGTGTCTCTCTGTCTCTCTCTCTCATACAGAAATGAAATGACTGCCTTGTAAAGGGCTTGGTCACCCCCTCACTGCCTGCTAGACTATCCCTCCTTCTCAGAGAATAAACCCCCCTTCCCAAATGCTCCAAAACGTGGGATACCCTCAGCGGGCCCCAGACCTTACTCCTCCACAGATTTTACCCCTCCCTTTTCTGCACCACCTACCGGATGACACCCTCAGCCCTTCCTTAGTATCCCTAACACTTTACAAACATCCCACTGCAGCCTCACAGCTTCTGGTGAATCCCCACTCTGTAAATCCAGCAGCCTCTTCCATCCTTCCCTTGGACCTGGCTGGGGACCTGTCTGGGTTTGTTGAATAACACAGAGGTCTCTCTCTTTCAGGGGTGCAGTTGTTGCAAACCAAGGAGCCCACAGCCAAGGGAGCAGGACCAAGGGCCAGCCACAGCAGGGCTCGCTGGGGTCTGGCCTACACGCTGCTCCACAACCCAGCCCTGCAGGCCTTCCGGAAGCCGGCCCTCCCAGGTGCCTCAGGCAACTGGGTGAACGGAGCCCAGGCCTGAGGGCGGGAAGGCCAAATGACCCTGGCCTTGTCTATGGGGGAACCGCTCTCCCTTCACCCACCTTACTCCCTGCTCTCCAGGCTCAGCAGCCCCTCCACTTAGCTCCAGGTCTGCTGGCAGGTACCCCCAGAGCAGCCCCTCAGAAGGCACTGTGGTTAGGTGCAGGTCAACATTATGAGCCTTGAGAGGGCTCTGTTCTGCCTTTTAGGCATAAGTGAGCCAGCGGGGGCTCTGGAGAAAGCCGTTGGCTGTTTAGACAAAAGGTCTGGGAGCCAATATGGTCAGGGTGGTCTCCATGGGAAGGAGAGGGCCACTTCCAGGCTCCTCCTTGTTCCTCAGAGCTTCCCTGAAGCCTCCTCCAAACAGGCGTGTTGATCTGGGTTTTGGACAACCTCCGATTCCAGCTCAGCTGCACCTCAGCCCTGGGCCTCACCACCAGAGTACTGGATACGGCTTCCTTCTCCTCTTGATTCTCTTTCCTTTTCTGGAAAATGGTTGGAAGTCTCCTGGGCCTCCTGGCTGGCCAGGTACACTTAGGAGGGAGCTGTGAGTTCCTATAGGGCAGCAACTCAGAGCTCAACCCAGGCCTCACACCGAGTTGCTCACACTTGAGAGCCAGAGGGGGGGAAAAGTAGGGGTTTTTTTGTAGTTTTTATACTGTTAGGTATTATGAAAGAGGTTAGTGTGTTCTCTCTAATAAACTTGTTCCTGAGAAACAGTCTTCCTGACAGGGTGTATGTATGTGAAGGAAATTGGCCAGAGATGCGGGCTGTGAATATATGGAGTTTGGGCAGAGATGCAAGCCAGGCATTTATGGTTTTGGACAGAGGTGCAGACCATGCATATATGGGGTTCGGGGAGAGGTGTGGGACATGAACATATGGGGTTTAGGCATATGTTGGGCTGGGTGCTAGATGGGGGCAGAGTAGAATCTATATCATATCCCTCTGGGTGGAAAAAAGGGATGGACCCCTACGCCCACCCATGCATGGTAAGGATGTTGGTGTGGGAAGTAGTCCTCACTCGGGTCCTTAGGAAGAGGTCAGGTTTGGAGAGGAGAGAGGTCAGAAAGTACAACGAGGTAGCCCTGTGGGTGAGGTGTACGGTGGGGCCAGGCAGGAAGTGAAGGGCCAAGCATGCAAGAGAGGCAACTGAATGAGGATGCAGACTGGGCGGCTCTCACTGATCCTTCATGGAGCATCCAGGGCTGCAGGGGGCAGGGAAATGTGACTTGGAAAGAAATGTCTATACAATAAGAATAAGTAGACCCCATCACACCATCCTATTTTCTCTCCCACTCCACTGCAACCCTCAAGCACAGGGCCAGGAGCTCAAAACCACCTCAGAGGCTGCCTGGGAGAGCTGGCAGAGAAAGCAGGCTTCCATCCTTCTGCAGCCAATGAAAACAGTCTAAGGACCCAGATTCAGTCTCTGCCATCAACAAGGAACAGAGCACGCTAGTGTGGGCAGCCTAGACCACTGGAAACCCAAGGCTGTGTGAGTTCAGAGGAGTGTCTGTCTGGTTCAAGCTAGAGAAGGGAACCAAGGAAGGCCTCCTGGAAGAGGTGGTATCAGAGCTGAGTTTTCAAGACTGACCTACTAAGTGTGTGAAACAGGGAAGGGTGTCTAGGTTGAGGGAACAGCAGAAGAAGCAGCACAGAGGCATGAACTGTTGCTGAGCATTAAAAGAACAATAAACTAATATAAAATTTTTTTAAAATAAAAGAATAGGCAGATCTAAGAGCCTTGAGCTCAGATAACAGGGAGGGATGGGTGACATGTATGGATTCTGTCAGAGGAGTTGTGAATGATCCCATGAGAGACTCAAATTTCACCCTGAGACAGTGGGAGCCATGGAAGAATTTAGCTAGATAGTTCTGGACACAGCAGCTTCACATGTCATTCCCAGGATCATGTCTGAAATCTGGGACTAATGCTAAGAAGCCCAGCTTCCTGCAGCTGTGAAAGGGAGTAGAGACATCAGGGATCCCTGTGGGGTTAGAGTTACCCAGACTAAGACTATCAGAGCCCGTTGAACCTGAAGCACCACCTGCCCTACTCCATCATCTGTTTTCTAAGTTCATTGAAGCCCAGAAAAGGGCAGTGACTTACCCAAAATGCCACAGCAAAGAAGTCCTGCTTCTTCCAGTTGCTTCCCTGTGGACTCATTCTTGATACAACTGTTGATGACATCAGCTCAGCTTAAGGCTGCAAGCTCTGGGGTGAGGATGAGGGGCTGTTTGTGGACCAGGAGAGAAGGAGTGGGGGCTGGCTGGGAGCCAGCACTCACAGCTGCTATCCCAGACTCCTCGGGCCTCCCTGCTTCCGCTCTGCTGAGCTCAGCAGTCCTGAGAGCTCTGAGCAGAGGCTCTGAGCCTCTCCCATTGGGACATTGTCCCTCTTTGTCTCACTGCCAGTCTTGGAAGGCATGGGGTAGAGGGAGGTGAGACCCCTCTGCTCTAGCAGCCCTCAGGTTTCTGGGCACATTCACACACTTCCATTCTGAGACTCACAGCCTTCTGTCTTCCTTCCCCATGGTAAAAAAGACCCCTGTGGGAATCTGCAGGCCTAGTATGGGCTTCACTCAGAAAATGCCATTTTTTCCCTTTATAATAAACTAAAGGGTAAATCTGACAACTTTCTTCCAGCCTTCATCCTCAAACATATTCTTGGTTTCCCCAAGGCCTTCTCATCTTTCCCCACTCTCCCCCATTCCACATCCCTCCCCTTGGACTTTCTGTCCCCTTCCTCTCCAATTCTAATAACGCCTCTGGCAGCAGGACACATTAGGAAGAGCCAAGACTCCCTCACTTCTGTTCTCCCCTCCCCTTCCAAATGCCCCTGGGCCACTGCTGGACTGAAGCCCTGTCCTGGACAGCCCCAGATCCCGGAGAAGTTCATGCTGTGGCTTTCAGGTGTCCTGTCCCTCATTTGTCCTATGTGTAAGGGAAGGGAATGCCTATGGCTCAGCTCCCCACAAACCCAGCCCCTAACCCTTATGCTAAGAAAGCCTTGTTGTGAATTGGGGTAGAAACCTGAGGGAGCCCCCAGCCCTAGCTCCTTCTGTGTGTCCCAGGCCTTGGGACAATGAATGGGGAGACAGCTAGCTGCCCAGATTTCCAGCCCCCAATCCTATCCCCACTAGAGGACTCCTAGCTTCAGATACAACTCCAAGCTGACACAGGGAGCATTAAAAATGCTGTTTATTTCTCAACTGCCCCAGGCTGGCTGGTCTCCTCAGAGATGCAGGCTACAGATGTGTGCTTAGAAAGAAAAGGGGCAGGTATCCAGGTCAAAGGCTAAGGAAGAAGGCCACCCTGGTCCTCCCATCCATTCCGAGCTAAGCAGCGATGCCAAGGAGCTGGAGTGGGTCACCACGCCGCCCCCTCCATCCCTCCGTCCTGTGCCCTGCCTGCTGCAGTGACCTCTACCAGTCTGGGATCCACCACTGAGGGTTCATCCAGTTGGGTGAAGGCACCACCATTTGCATGCTGCCCTGACAAGGAGCCCAGGCAATGTTGTTAGCAGCACTTAACACCACAGACAGCGGCTTATGGGGTCTAAGTCAATCCTAGTCACTAGCTTTAAGCAAGACTAGAAATGAGGATTGGTGAATGTTCTGGAAGAGATTAGAAATCGGAAGTAGGAAGAGGTGCCATTTTCCTCGCAGTCCCCGGGAGATGCCAGCTCCAGGGCCTTCAGGCACTTACAAGGAACACTGACAGGGCCAAGGGAGAAGTTAGGGAGGCTAGGGTCAGGGGGAGGCTAGATGGAGGCAAGGACAAGGAGGAGGAGGCTTTGGGCCAGAAGGAGCAGGCTGGTCACCTGCTGTCCAGGGCCCACCCTTGCCACGACTGCTGCCTCTGGACTCCCGGCCCGGCTGAGGTAGATGATGACCACATTGTCCTCGGGGCCCGAGGGCTGCACCTCATTGTCAATGGTGTAGCAGCCCTTGCCTTCGGCCCCTTTGCTGTGAAACCTGTGACCCAGCGCATCCTCACCACCCTCACCTGGAGTGGCCAGCGCCACATTTACTGAGCTCTCAGCACTGCCCAGCTCGTTGGTGGCCAGGCAGCTGTAGGTGCCCTCCTCCAGCTTACCAAAGTCTGGGATGAGCAGGCTGCCGTTGGCGAAGGCCTGGAAGCGGGGCTTGCCACTGGCTGCCGGAGTTCCAGCAGGTGCCCGCCCGTCTGCGCCCACATTGGGGCTGGCGATCTCCACGGTGCCCCCAGGTGTCTGGATGTGCCAGTGCAGTTGGGGTGCTGGCTGTCCATCCACATCACAGTGGAGCGCCAGCACAAAGCCTGGCCGCAGCTCTGCCCCGTCCTGGCTGGGCTGGTAGGTGAGCTGCACCGAGGGTGCCGAGCACGGCAGTGGTGGCAGTCGGCTCAGTGGGGTCCCCTTGAGGACGTGCGGGGAAGTGCAGGCAATGTTGTTCTGCTCCGGGATGGACACTGCAGTGGCCAGGGCCCACGTCTTGAGCCACACGAGGCCACAGGTGCAGTCAAAGGGGTTATCGTTGATCTGCAGGTGGGACAGCGCAGTGAGTGGGGTGAAGGTGCCCTCGGCCAGCGTGTGGAGGCAGTTGTGGTTAAGCTGCAGGGAGCGCAGAGCGCTCAGGCTGCGGAAGGCATCTCTGGGAATAAAGGCCAGCTCATTGTTGTCCATCTTGAGCAATTGCAGGGCACTGAGGTTGTGCAAGTCGCTCCAGGCAAAGTCAGAGATGAGGTTGTGACTGAGGTCCAGGCTCTTGAGCTGGCCCAGAGAGGACAGGGCCCCGGCCGCCACCGTGCGAATCTCATTGTGCGCCAGCCATAGTGACTGCAGCAGAGGCACCTCCTCGAAGGCACCCCCTGGTAAGCTCTGAAGACGGTTGGCAGACAGGCTCAACGTGGTCACATTGGCGGGGAAGCCAGTGGGCACAGCTTCCAGGTCTCGGTAGGCACAGTCAGCAATCTGGAAGCCATACTTTTCCCCACAGTCACAGGGCTCCGGACAGGCCTGCCCCAGGCCCAGAAGAACCGCCCAACACAGCAGATGCAGCTTCTGCATTGTACCTCCTGTGGAGAAGGGCATGCCATCCATGTGATCCTGAGGGTCCGGGGGAGCGGCTCGTCTCTCCCAGGATCCCCAGACTTTCCCCACCAGGAAACCAGGAAGCCCTGTCCCATATAACCCAACTTAGGCCCGCAGTACACTACTCCCAGATTTCACAGAGGGAAGAACTGAGGCCCGGAGAAGGACTGGGACTTGCCCGATTCCGTGGCCAGACAGCGTGACAGCAAGGCGGTGAGGACCCCAGCTCTTCTCTGAGCAGAGCGCTCGCCCTGCCTCAGCCTGTTCTTAGCTGACTTTATGACTTGAAATCTGTTTTCCAGCCGCTCCTACCACACCCCCAGCACTTCCCTACCCTAGCACTTCACAGAACCTCCCTTCTGCCTCCCCCACATCCTAGCTGAGGTCCCGCCTCCAGAGCCCCCCATAGGTATGCTCTGCCCTGGCCCGGACAAGGCCCCTTATGCAGTGCACACCACCCCCACCCGCCCTGCCCGCCCCCTCCCGCTCCTCTGGCCACAGCAGACACAGACCCTTTCTGCAGAATCACACCGTAGCCTGTTCTGTTCAAATGACGCCAGGCAGCTGCCTAAATAAACCCCTGCCAGGTCCTCTTAGCTGACTAGGTCCGCCTGCTCACCCTCAGCACTGCTGGAATTTCCGGGGGGCCCTGCCTGTGCAGGAGGAGCCCTGGCCCCCTGGGCTGCTTGTTTCAGGCACCTCAACCCAAAAGGGTTGTGTGAGTGAGGGGCACCCCAGTGCCTAGTGTACAGTGATGGATTAACCAGTAAGCACAAGAATTCAAGGGTTTAATTAGAGTAAACAATTTCGCTAATCTGCACTGAACAATTTCACCTGGCTTTCACCACATCAAAGTGCAACTGGATCCAGGATTATCAGGAGCACAGTAGGTAGTCTGCTAACTGAAAGGTTGGTACTTCGAATCCACCAGGTACTTACTATGAGGAAGAAAGAAGTAGAGTCTGCTCCCGCTGAGATTTACAGCCTTGGTAACTACATGGACTTTTGGGATGACTTTATTTTCCACGCCTTGCTTTAAGGAGACCTGGGGATTAGGTTGTTAAAAGATTTCAGCTGCTAACCTAAAGGTCCACAGAACTCAGGTATGGAAGTCTGCTGTTTTAAAGATGCAGACTTGGAACCCTAGCAGGCAGTTCTGCTCTGTCCTTCAGGGACATTGTTCATCCGAGGGCACTTGAAGAAGGCAATTGGTTTGGCTTGGTGTTGGTTGGTACCTTGCTTACAAGGTAATCCATCCCTCTCAGCAAGCCTCTCCCTCCTCCCGCTGGCCCTTGAGTTCTCTTCCACACACTCCCCTTCGATCTCAGCTTACCTTCAGTCTAGCCTTCTTTGGTCAAGAAGAGCCTCCTCCAGAGGGAACTAGGAAGCAACAAAGAGCCCAGGAGAGGCTGCAGGGCCGAGGGCTGCAGGGCCGAGGGCTGCCCAAGGGAGGATGAGGATGCAGAAGGAAGGGTCGGCCTAGTCCCTGGCCCACCTTTAGTTTGCACGCCTGAGCCCACCCTGCCAGGGACAGGGTGTCTGCGACTGTCCCCTGATTGGAGGCTGCAGGGAGAAGCTCTGGGGCAGCCTGCGCGCTCCTTCCTTCCAGCCAAACAACTGCTTCTCTGCAGCAACAAGGACCTGTGTTTCATAAGTGACACCAGAAACTTGAGGGGAAAAGATGCCAAATTTTTTTTGGTTTTTTGGTTTTTTTTCCCCCTCTTTCCCTCTCACTCACTTTTTAGCAGCTTCAACTTCCTTAAAGACACAGCACTGTCTGGACAGGATCCAAGAAAAGATGGGGCCAGAAGATTTTTTTTTAGGGGGGAGAAAGGACAGTGAGAAACTTAATTTCTAGAGGAAAGTACAAGATTTCAGACCTCACTCAAACAAGAAAAGAGGAGCCCTGCTCCCCAAAATTTGTTGGTTTGGCCAGTGATACAAAGTGTATGTGGGGTGTGTACAGCTGAGTGTGTCCATGTGCACGGGGTGTGTGTGTGTGTGTGTGTGTGTGTGTGTGTGTAAGACTGCATATCCTGTGTGTAAGTTTCTGTGTGTTTGGGGATGTCTGAATGTGGGTGTCTGTGTGTGGATGTGTTTGTGTGTCTATTAGAGGATTTGTCTGTCTGTGTCTCTGTGATAGCTGGACGTGGGTGTGAAATATGCTGTCTATATGAGTGTGTGCAGTTGTAGGTCTGTATGTGTACGTGTGTTGGGGGTGGGTATGAAGCCACAGGTCTTTCAGTGGACGTGGGTTTGTGTTTGGGGAAGCTTGACTGTGTGTGTTTGTGTAAGTATGGGTCTCTCCCTGTCGTGTGTTTGTTGAGTGTGTCTGTGTTTATGAGAGAGAGTTTTGAATGTGAGACCATGTGTGTACATGTGTGCGTGGTGTGTCAAGTTTGTGTGCGAGGCCTGGTGTCTTTATGTGTCTCAGATCGTGTATATACATGAGTATCTCTGCTTTTGTGTGTGTCAGTGTGTTTGAGTATAAGACTATGTGTTTCAATGAAAGACTGAAAAGACCAAAGGCTATAGAATTTTGGCCAGACTCCATCCCCTCAGTAAGAAGCCCAAATGTTAGGCTATGTTTTTTTAAAAAAACACTCATCCTCCTCGCCTGTCGCTGTCGGAAGCCCTGTCTGCTGGTTCTAGCACCTAGCTGTCCTAATGCATTGTTGACCAGGGAGATCCCAAGGCTCAATAGCTCCAGCCTAGCCCCTCCCCACAGTGGATGGAAAGTGACAGGAAAGCAGGCAGGCTGTGGTGGGAAGATGGCTCAAATTCTACAGGAGGAAGTTTTGGAGAGGAACCATAGGTTTCAGGCTCCCTGGCTGGGATTCTGAGACTCCCAAGCTCACACAGATAGTATGATCACCCAGGACCGCCCTTCTGGCAGGCAGCACGAAGCTGCGGGCCTCTCTCCTTCCGGAATATACTCTCTGTGGTCTCCATGGAGCCTGAAATCACAGAGTCCATGTCATCCTCTCCAGGCTTCTGTCCCAAACACGCCTCCAGGATTTTTCTCCCCAAATGGAAGGGCTCAGAAAGAGGGGTGAATTAAGGGGGTGAAAAAAAAGGAGCTCAAATTAAAGAAGCTGGAAGAAAAGTCAGAAGAGGAGAGAGCTTTTGAGAAGAATTTTGTATGTACAAGACAATTTTGCGTTCCACAGAACACAAGGTACCAATTGCCATGAAGCCAGTTCAAACTGACTGAGTAATACTGTTTTGCACAGGATTTGCAATGGCTGGTACTTAAGAAGTAGATTGCCAGGTCTTTTTTCTGGGGTCCCTCTGATGGACTCAGACACCCAGCATTCCCATTAGCACCGAGCAAGGTCCTTTGCTTGTGTCCTCTGTATCCCTCACCCAGGCTCCATCTGTCAATCTGGCTGAATTCTGCTTTTGTCATGACTTAGATTCTTGACAGAGCCATGCACTGCTGAGGACAAATAAGTATCATCTTTGTTTGAAGTTTCTCTGGGAAGTACCCCCTCCCAGAGCCTACCATCCTCATCCCTGTCACCAAACAAGGCTGCAGGATCCCGGGAAGCAAACGTGTCACTACGTACTCTGAAATATGGAAACCTATGGTCCCTTCTGCATCTTCCTGACAAGTCTGATGCTAAAAGATGTCCAAAAAAAAAAAATAAAAAGATGTCCAGCTTACATCTCTCCCTCTTACATAATCACTATCATACTGGAGAAGTTCTGGTAGAGTTTTTAATTTAGTGAGTCAGCCAGAGGCTAAAAGGCACCTATTTCTGAAGTACACACATCTCCAGGATTCAGTGAACTGGAGAAGAAAATGAGTGACTTCACTGCTGGAGTCAGGGAGGGCTTCCTGGAGGGGAAAATATCAGTGCTTCTCTATGACCTTCACCCAGGAGAGGACAGTTGAATCACCAGACTCAACCTCAGATGCTCCCACCCCATCCCTTCCTCCAAAGCACATAGGGATCCTTCCTGGCTCTTAGTTCCTCCTAGTGTGGCTGGTTCATTAGGTTTCCATCAAACACCACCTCATCAGAGAAGGCTTCCTGGGACTACCAGATCACAAATAGATTGTTCCCATTAATTGACTTCACAGACTTCCTGGTTTTGCTCCATAGAGCTTACCATAAGCCGTAATTTTTCATACATGTTTAATAGGTGACTCCTCTACAAGACAGAAAGCCTGTTGTGCACAGACATCTGGCCTCCTACTCGCTGTTAAACTTGCTCAGTAAATATCCCTTGATTGAATGAATGGGTGTGTTGATAGTCTTCAGATGCCAGCAACAGAAAGCTCTGCTTCAGATGTCAGGGGGCCATCTCCTGGTTTCATAGACAGTGAAGCTGAGGTCCAGACTGGGGAACAAGTTCCACAAGCCCCCCGACAAGTGTTGCAGGCCAAGGGCAAAGTCTTTTGTAAGTATTAATAATGAGACAGAGCACCAAGAATGTAGGAGGAAAACGGAGGTAAAGCAGGAGGCAAACACTTCTCAAGCAACTGAAGGGAACTGCCGCCAATTCCAGCTTTCCTGTCTTTTATTGAAAATTGGCAGGAAGTAAATCACAAAGAGAATCCAATACAGGTGATGCTAAGCTTTCTCTTGAAAACCTTCTGCTTGACTCAGGAGGGAGGGTCAATGCAAAAATCCAGTAAACGCTTAAGGATTATTGTCTTAGTGCTTCAGGATTAATTCCAGCTAATTTCAGCCTCCCTCAAAACCTGAAGTAGTATTCTGTTTTTTACAAATATTTAATATAAAATTTGGCTTCCCATAGACAAGGGCATTTTAAGGGTTGCACAGCATGAAAGGCACCCTAGTGTACAGCTGCTAAGTGAAAAATCAGTGGTCCTAACCCATCAGCCGTGCTGCAATGGGAAGATCTAAGTCTGCTTCCGCGAAGATTTCCAGCCTTGGAAATATTGTGGATGGTTCTACTCTATCCTTTAGATTTGCTTTGAGCTGAAATTGATTTGACTTCAGTACTTGTTTCGTTTCTTTATTTTCGTTTTATTATTTACATAATGTGGGAGAGCTGTGCTGGTGTTACAGGCCTTGCTGGGGGAAGGAAGCCCTTGTCTCCCTCCCTTGTCACAAAGACCTCGGTGACAGTCACACACCAGCTGCCCTCAGATCCCACTGTGGCACCAGTGAAGTGAATCAAGAGGGGCCAGCCCACCCAGGCAGAGCTGGAACAACACTTGCCAAAGCTGACAGTTCTCCCCCATCTGGCCAGGCCCTCTCCCAGTCTGCAAAGTTGAGCCATGTTTTACCTCCACCAAGAAGGATGATAGGACAAGAGCCATGTGGGCCTCAGTTAAAAGCCACGCCATCCTCCAAGGTGTATCACAGTGAGCCCTGATGGCTTACACACACAGGATGCAGGTTCATTAACTTTTGGGTAATCTTTGCTGCCTAAATTCATTAACTTTTGGGTAATCTTAACTTTGTGGTTAGTAGTTAAAAGAGGTTCCTGAAAAGCCCATCCCACAGGAGATCATGCCTACAGCAAGTCCCCTTTTTCTGCCACACCCCCTGCATGGGAGTCCCCTGGGTCTCCCTATCTGCCATCTTTCTGTCCCTGTGTCCTGGGAGCTGGACTCAGGCCCTGGGGACAGAGGTGTGTGTGTGTGTGTGTGTGTGTGTGTGTGTGTGTGTGTGTGTGTGTTGTGCTCTAAGGAGAATATAATTCCTTTAAAAGATTGTAGGTGGAGGCCTGTGAACCTGGGGCTGCAGAACTATTTCCAGTCCCTCTAACATGTCATCTCTTGAGTCCTACATAACCTCTATGGCCGTGGAATTGAGGACTGGGGGCACGGACAGGCAAACAGGACCCCCAGGTTTAGAACGTCCTCCCACTACTCTGGCCTTATTCCCAAGGTCTTTGGAGCACCTGAAAGGATGGCCAATCATTCTGGTTATCTGGGGAGCAAAAGTCTATCTGGAATAACGGACCTTCAGGGCTAACATCCAGTCCCCGGCTAACTGGGTGGCTGATTACCCCTGGCTGGAGATGTGGAGTTCACAGTCTCTCTTCCAGTTTTTCTTTCATCCGCTCCCTTTCCTGTTCCCACCCCAAGGCATCTTGTCCCTCAAGAGGCCCAGCCCCTTTTTCCTTTCTTCCTTCTCCCCACCTCCTCCTCTCCCTTGCCTCAGCCCTGTTGGCCAGCCCCTCTCCAGCTGTGGCTGCTCAGTATGACTCCCCGCCCTTAAAGAGGCCTCACACCCACTGACCAGGAGGCTGTTGGCAGTGCCACGTCTGCTTTTCCTGGAAAGCAGGAAAAGATGCTGGAGAGAGAGAGAGACACGGAAAATCCAGGATGACCAGGGTCAGACTCAAAGGTGGAAAAGGAAGTGAGACACAGAATAAAAAATCTTAGAGTCCCCAAATTCTGAATTAGGACAAGAATGGGGAGCCCAGAAGTGGGGTGCTGCTGCATCCATTTAGATCAGGGTTATTATAAAGCTGTGGGACTGTACACACCACAATATATACACACAGATCAAACACAGGGTCCCCAAGAGAGGCAGAGGCAATCTGAGCCTCAGTCCCACCACGCTCCCTCCATGTAGCTTGTCTGGAATAATTAGGAGACAGTTTGGTCCACTCCTGATAGGACTTGTTTAAACCTGTGGGACATGGGAGGCAGAGACTGGCCGGGGTATGAAGGAGAGAGAGATCGAGACAAAGCCTAGACTGACACATCATGAAACTTCAGAAAGTCCTTTCCTTTTCTGGCCACAGTTTTTCTCTATCATATGGGAGTTGGATGACATGGTCTAAAGTCCCTTCAACCCTGATATCTTGCCATTCCAGAATTTTGGATGGACATTCATGTAGACATAGGAGTGTATGTGTACATGTGTGTGTATGTGTGTGTCTGTGTCTGTGTGAGCACAGATGTGGTCTATGGGCCTGGAGGGGAGCACCAGCTGATTGAGCGAGCTTCTAGGGGCCTGGACAGGGAAGCAGTGTAGATTCATCTTCTCTCACGCGTCAGCCTCAGCCCAGTGGCCTCAGGCCAGGAAAGACAGCCTGGCTGCAGGCTGCTGGGCAGTTGGACCTCTCTGTCCACTCAGAGTCTCAGCCTCTCAGGTTTTGGAACCCTTCTGCATCTGCCTGGCTCCCTTTCTGATCTCTTCATCCACTGATCTTGCTTATGTGTTTTCCTCCTCCAGCTCTTGTTCTTTTCTCAGGCTAGACTCTCCTCCCGTGTTTGCAGGGCTCGCTGTCTCAGATCTTCTGAACTTTTGTCAGAGGCCAACTCCCCAGGGAGGCCTCCCTAGACCACTCCATGCACTTGACTTTTATCCCTTTGTCCTCCATCTCCCTTTATTTCCTTTCCTGACATTCACACTCACCATATCTGTTAGTCGATTTTGTGCCTGCCACCCAATCTAAATGTGTATCACACAGGTGATGACGCTGCTCCATTCACTGTCACACCTCTGGAACCTGGCCGCAGCCTAGCACTGAACTGTTGTTGGGAGCTTCTGTTCTAATAACTTTACGCACAAGACAAAACCCTGCCTGACCCCACCATCCTCACAATCTTTGTTGCACCTGTGTCCACTGTTGCAGCTACTATGTCAGTCCATCTCACTGAGGGTCTTCCTCTTCTTTGATGACCCTCTAACTGGACCAATAGGTGGCCTTATGATAGATGGAGAAAAGATTGTGTTGTCAATGACTTAATTTTTGCTCAGATCCACAATCAACATCCATGGCAGCAATGGTCCACTAAGCAAAAGACACACTGCACTGGGAAAACCTGCTGTCAAAGGGCCTCTCCAAAGTGCTAAAGAACAGGGATGTTTGTGTATTCAGCAAGGTGCACCTAATCTAAGACATGATATTTTCAATTGCTTCCTATTCATACAGAAGCAGGACGAGGAATAAGGAAGACCGAAGTGATGCTTTTGCATTGTGATGTTGGTGAAGAGTACTGAATATCTCATGGACCACCAAAAGAGCAAACAAACCTGTCTTGACGAAAGTACATCCAGCATGCTCCTAAGAGGTGAATCTCCAGCCACAGGCCCTCGCAAAAGTTAAGAATGGAATTGGGGATGTTACAAATAGAGTATGTGAGTAAAGTTTTTCGACTGGTTCCAGGGGGCAGTAGTCTGGTCTCCATGGTAACTGTGGTGGTCAGAATGCCGGTTCATAGGTGGGAACAGAGATAGCTAACCCCATGGATGAGAGACAGTTGGAGGCAGCATATAGTTCCTTACCTGGCAGGGAAGCAGAATTGAGGCAGTGGACCAAGGACAAGAGAGTAACAGAAAAAATAAAAATAGAAATGCATTTTGCTAAAAGAAAGAACTCAGTTTTGAGAACGCTGTGTAAGTATTATTCCAACGACATGATGTCCTGAAGAAGGTTGAACTGGAGAGCGTGAACATGTCAGAGATGCAGAAGGTGAAGAGGCACAGAACAGGGCATTTCTCACTGCCATTGAGTCAAAAGTGACTCATAGTTGACTCTCCAGTGAGTTTCTGAGGCTTATGGAAGACACGATGAAGTTGCTCATCTTTCACCACTGGTGGATTCGAATCACAGAGGTGTATGGCCTTGGGGTAGCAGCACAACTCCTTATCGATGACATGCTATTGTTGTTGTTGTGTGCCATCAAGCCAGAATCAATCCATAGCTGACCTCCAGTGGGTTTTTAGAGGCATAAAATTGGATTTGGAAGCAGGAGTGGCATCCACTTCCTAAACAACACGCTTCCAGAAACTCTATGAAGTTTGATAAATGTTGATAGTTATAGAGGGGCTTCAGGCCTTTCATTCATAAGGTCACTATGAGTTATACTCGACTCAAAGGCAATCAATAACAACAACAACAACAACACAAATTGCATGGGAGGAGATTGCCCATGCTTCTCTTGCAGAGCACCTGGTAGATTCAAATAGCAGTGAAATTATCCTGCATAATAAAATAGTGGACACATGACATTACACATTTCTTAAAGCCCAAAAGACAGAAGACAGAGTAAACCCTAAAGTAAACTGTGAACTTGGGTTAATCATAGTGTATAAATATCAGTTCTTCCATACTCGGAAGAGTGGAGGGACAGCGCAGGAGAAGAAGACCTTGGATGAGATGGATTGACATAATAACTGGGGAAATGGGATTAGGTTTGTTGGAGTGAGTAAGATCCCCTAAAGACAGAGCAGGGTAAGAGCTGTTGTATATAGGTTCGCTACAAATCACAGGCAACTCAATGATACACAACAACATGCAACAATTGTAGGACAGGAATGTAGGAGGTTAATAATGAGAGGCCCAACAGGTGAAGGGTCCGTGGAAACTCTCTATACTTTTTGTACTATTTTTCTGTGAACCTAAAACTTCTTTATGACTAAAGTGTGTATTTAAAAAGGTGAGAGGAACAGAAATAAAGAGAAAGAGATAAAGAGAAAATGAACTGAAAGAGATGAGACAAGAGGAGGATAGTGGTGGGAAAGGCCTGGGCCAGTGGAAGGAAGGTCACTATCTTGCTAGCATTGGAAAGCCATTGGTCCTGGGCACTTGCTTCGCATGAAATGTTGCTCCCCTGAAACCACAAGCAGAAAGAAGCTGCAGGCTAGGACTTAGAGTTACCTCTGAGAGGCTACAGAAGGTGCAAGAACAGTAGACAGGATCCGTGTCCATCTTGCATCTTCACCCCAACGAGACTGGAATGTGGGGAAAGAGCAGGGGCTCCAACCAGGGTGCTGCTGACCACTGGGGAGGACAGGGCCACAGTGCACAGGGGATCAGAGAAGGCGGCCTGCAGAGGCCTCTGGGAGAGCAGCCTGGGGCAGGACAGCTGTTGCACCATGGCTCGAGGTGGGAGACAGTCAGAAAAGGGAGGTGAGAGCTGGGGCTATTTGGGGGAGGATGTGGCACTTGGGAAAAGTCTTCAAATGTTTTATCAAAGCAAGGCATGAAAATGGCAAAACAGAAAAGCAAATTGTCAGAAAGGCTTTATAACAAAATGCTAGTCTTTTGTCCTCATCCTTTTTTACTCAGTCTACTCCCCGGAGGCAACCACTTCTGATGGTCTCTGATTTCTGTTTTCAGGGCCTGGGGCATTGGTACAGTCAGAGGCCCATGTAAATCCTGTCTAAACATCTGAGTACTACTACATCCTGCCAACAATTTAATAGCTATTACAATAGTTCTGTTCTCATACGATAACTCATCACTAGAGAGAGACATCATACTTGGTGGAGTAGAGGGTCAGCGAAAAAGGAGACTTCTTAAGGAGAAGGCCTGACACAACATCCTTGTGTCAACAATGGCCTCTGGCACATCAGGATTGTGGGGACGCCACCTCATCATGCAGTGAGTGGTCTGAGTAGGAGCTGACTCAACAGCAACTAATAACAATAGCATTCTCCTACCAGGAGCCCTGATGGCATAATGGCTACATGTGCAACTGATTAACGAAGGGCCGGCCAGCAGTGGTTCAAACTGACCGGCTGCTCTGCAGGAGAAAACCATGGCAGCCCACTTCGGTAACGATTGCAGCCTAGGGAATTCCATGGGGCAGGTCCACTCTGTCTAATCTGAAGGGACAGCAGAAACCCCATTTTTTATAAACCCCCATTAACGCTAGAGGCAGAAGTGGGCCATAAAAATTCTTAGCTTAGGGCAAACACAAGTGCCCCAGGTAAGGCCTTGTCTGTCTTTGAAAAGTAAGGAATTAACTAGTGTCTATGTAACACAAAAGGAGTAAAGGCGGGCAAAGTAGCCAGCCTGTCAAAAGTTAGCTCAAATGACTAATTCCCCAGCCCACCAACTAGGATCACAATCCCCCTGCCCTAACAGAGGCACTCAAAAGAGTTATAAAAGCAAGTGGGAGAGGAAACTCGGGATTCTTTTCCTTCACCACCTTCCTGAGGAGGGAAAAAGTCTCCACACGTGGAAATAATATAATAAACGCTCTTGAAATTTTAGACGTGCTTTTAGATTTCTTTGAGGAGCATTTCGTGGGCAGAACATAATCCAGAACAAACTTGACAGCACCTAACAACTACTTGACAAACACCCCTTCATGAGGACCTGGAAGGCCAACTTCAAGTTTAGAATTTTTGGCCTTCTTGGAGTTCCATGCCAAGAGGACACTGCTTGGGCAGACTGGAGTTCTTTTCCCACCTCTGGCTGTGCCTGCCCCGTGAAGGGCTTGTGCACACATGGGTAGCCACCCTATAACTCACATGGAAGCTCTGCTGCAACCCCATCTCTCTCACCCTGACTTCCTCAAGGTGAACCCATTGGTGGTCATGTCCTCCCTCAGAAGGGAAGAGACCTACACAAGCTTGGAAGACATTTCCACATCTGCAGAATCCCTTACCTGAGTAAGGGATTCCAGGGTTCCTGATCTTCAAAGCTTGGCCTAGCAGTAGGATCCAGATTCTAGGTGGGAAGGTGTCCCTGGAAGGGGATGACCAGGCTAAGGCTGCAAGATAATTAGAAGGCACATATTTAATTTGACTTTCAAGTAAACAACAAACAGTTCTATTCTGGTTTCAGTAGGGGAAAAAATTTCATTGCCCTGAGTCAGAACAGACTTATAGCTGACTCTCCAGCAGGTTTTCAGAGGCTCTAAATGACGCAGAAGAAGATTGCCCATCTTTGTCTGGTGGAGCTGCTGGTAGCTTTGAACTGGCTGCCTTTGGGTTGGCAGCACATACAACACTTTACTCACTAGGCCACTAGAGGTACTTTTTGGTAGAAGTATATCCCAAATATTGCACAGGACGTACTTATATACACAAACCAAATCACATAACTATTCACTATTTGTGCCAAATTTTGCTAAATCTGACAACTTTACGTCAGAGGAAAAGCCCTCTATAACGTAAGTCTTAGGGCAGGGGTCCCTTTGACATTAGCCGTTGTTATTGCTGTTATTATGTGCTGTCAGTCAAGTATGACTCATAGCGAACTGAATCCCGCCCTATTCTGTGCCATTCATACCATCTCTGATACACTTGAGCCCATTGCTACAGTCACTGTGTCAATTCATTTCAGTGAGGGTCTTCCTCTCTTTCGCTGACCCTCTACCCTTCCATGATATCCTTTTCCATGGAATAGCCTCTTCTATAAAAATGTCCAAAGTATGAGAGATGACATTTTGCTATCCTTGCCTCTAAGGAACACCTTTGGCTGAACCTTTTCCAAGGCATTCCTGTTCATTCTTTTGGCAGTCCTTGGGATAGTCAGTACTCTTTTCCAACACTGCAACTTTCAAAGGAATCAATTAATGAGGAGGTGTAGTCTCACCTCAGCATTAATAGTAAAGGGTTTTTTTTGTTTGTTTGTTTTTTAATAGTAAAGTTTTTTAAAAAAAGAAGAGTAAATACTTGTGGAAAGACTAGAACCCTCACACACCACTAATGTTGTTGTTATGTGCTATTGAGTCGCTTGAGACCCATAGTGACCCTATGTACAACAGCCCTAAATCCTGCCCTATCCCTTGCCAATCTTATTGTCTCCAACACACTTATACCCATTATCCCAGTGATGGAATTAATCCATCTCATCGAGGATCTTCTTCTCCTGCACTGTCCCTCCAGCCTCCCAAGCATGACGTCTCTCTCCAAGGACTGTTCCCTCCTTGTAACATGTCCAAAGTATGTCGGATGAAGCTTCAGAATCCTTGCCTCCAAGGAGCAGCCTGGCTTCACCCTCTCCAGGACAAATTTATTTGTTATCCTAGCAGTCCATGGTATATTCAATATTCTTCTCCAGCACCAAAGCTCAAAGGCATCAGTGTCAGTCTGGAGACTAAGATGTGCCTGATACAGGCCATGGTCTTTGCTTGCTATTCATCAGAGAGCTGGACAATGACTAGGGATGATACAGGAGAGTTGACGTCTTTGAGCTTTGGTGCTAGAGAAGAGTATTGAATTGTTGTTGTTGTTGTTGTTGTTGTTATGTGCCGTCGAGTCGCTTGAGACTCATAGCAACCCTATGTACAACAGCCCTAAACACTGCTCTTTACTGTGCCAATCGCACTGTCTCTGACACTCCCATCCCGATTACCCCAGTCACTGAATCAATCCACCTCATAGAGGGCCTTCCCCTCCTGTGCTGTTCCTCCACCCTCCCAAGCATGATGTCCTTCTCCAAGGACTGGTCTCTCCTTACAACATGTCCAAAGTATGTTAGACGGAGCCTCAGAATCCTTGCCTCCAAGGAGCCACCCAGTTTAACCCTTTCCAGGATGAATCTATTTGTTTTCCTAGCAGTCCAATGTACCCTCAATACTCTTCTCCAGCACCACAGCTCAAAGGCATCCATTCTCTTTCTATCCTCCTTGGTCATTGTCCAACTCTCTGATGCATAAAGATTGCAAAGACTATGGCCTGTATCAGATGCACCTTAGTCTCCAGAGAGACACCATTGCTCTTCAGTACTTTGGAGAGGCCTCTAATAGCAGACTTTCCCATGGCAATATGCCTTTTCATTTCCTGGCTACTGGTGCCAAGAGTGTTGACTGTGGAGCCAAGCTTTAGTTTAAGCTGTGAACAATCTCCATCTCTTCACCATCCATCCTGATGCTGCCAATTGGCCCAGTGGTGAGAATCTTTATCTTCTTGACATTGAGCCTCAATCCATATCGGAGTCTGCAGTCCTTGACCCTCTGCAGCAAGCGCTTCAGGTCCTCCTCAGTTTCAGCAAGCAGGGTTGTGTCATCTGCATAATGCAGATTGTTGATAG
>NW_006399816.1:7830644-7841737 GCF_000299155.1 Elephantulus edwardii
CTGCTGGAGAAGCTCAATATCAGCTGTGAAAACTAGGCCAGGAGCTGATTGTGGAACAGACCACCAACTACTCATATGCAAGTTCAAGCTGAAGTTGAGGAAAATGAAACCAAATCCACAGGAACCAAAATATAACTCTAAGTCTATCCCACCTGAATCTCAGAACCATCTCAGGAACAGGTTTGAGGCCTTGAACACTAATGAGCGAAGACCAGACGAGTTGTGGGAGGACATTAAGGGTATCATCCAGGAGTATTGAATATACACCATTAATAGGACTTCAAAATAGTATAACTACTGCAGAAAATGATAGGGTACTTCCTTAAAATGCTGGGTATGGGAAGCCAATACAAAATATTTGTAATAAACTGAATGCTATTTCAGGATGGGAGAGGAGAGGGGAGAGGAGGTAGAAGGCAAGAGTTCACCCTGAGGCACTAAGGCAATCTTTAGGGGTTTACCAGATTCTTGCATTTGCTAACCCCTCCCTCCTGAGTCTTGGGGAAGGTTTTCAATAGAAAGACCTTGGCTTCATTTGCATTGAATTTTCTTCGTGATTTACTTCCAGATAATTTTAAACAACTGATACAGAGAAGCTTGGCTTGGGGTCTTCAGTCGAGAACTGCTGGCCCCTTGTTTTATGCTCTCTGTTCTATCTCATTCCTGACTGTCTCATTATTAGTAATTATAAAATTACCCTCATCTGCAACAGTTGGGGATACCAATACCATATGATGCTAGTAGGTATGTAGCCTATAAAAAATAAAGACTATAACACAAATTGATTTATGCACATCTATGGTCATTGCAGGGTTATATGCAATAGCTAAAATGAGAGAAACAATTTATGCACCTATTACAATATAGTTGATGAATGAATAAGCAAACTATGGTACTTAGATACAGATAAACACTATACAACATTAAAGAATAATTATGAATCTGAAAAATATCTCATAACAAAGATGAACCTGGAAGGCAGTATGTGGAGTAGAAGTTGTCAATCACAAAAGAACAAGTTTTGTGTGAGAATATTGTCATAAAATGTCAGGAAAATATTTACACAGAGAAATAAATATTATTTGATTAAGGATGGGAGGGAGAGAGGGGCAATCATTCATTATCTGAAGAGTTGACACATGTTAATTTATGTGATGGGAAAGGCAAAGTACAAAAAAGGAGAGGTCACCATGAAAAGGTCATCCAGGTAAAGGAAACACTGAAAGGAACACACGAATCAAAGACAATAGAGGAAATATCATCTGCAATATCACTAATAATCTATGAGTAACTACATACAGACATGCAAGCTGAACAGGTAGGGAAGGTGAATGGGACCATAGCAACAAATATATAGGAGTTTGATAGAGGTTAGTTCTGCATATGTAATTACATGTGCTACAAGTATATCCATGAATATAACAGAGAATGAATTCTGAAAACTTCTTGGCTATAACTAAACTCCTAAGTCACTAGACTTGGAAGCTCAGAGATATGGTCTTGGAACGCATCAGGGTTAATTGACACAATATGGTGGTCCCCAAAGAAAAATGTTATGCAACATACTTTAGTGAGTAGCAACTAGGGGCTTAAAAGCATGTGAGAAGCCACATAAGATGCAACTGTTGATTTCTCTCTGTCTAGAGCAAAGAAGAGTGTGAAGAACATTCAAGGTACAAGGAAACAATCCAATAGACTAACAATTAATCCAATGGACCCCTTTAGTCCCAGCTCCTGAACTAGAAGTGCTTGGCTACCACTGTTACTTGTGCTGAAAAGGATCACAATAGGAAGTCGCTGACAGAGGGGGAGAAAAATGTGGACCAAAACTCAAAATCACAAAAATGACTAGGCTTGCTGCTCTGAGAGAGATAAATAGAACCCTCAAATTCCTGGCCCTTAGATAACCTTCAAGAAATTGAACCCACCCTCGGGTGTCCAACGTTCAGCCCTACCATAGATCGGACTACACATAGTAACACCAGGGAGGGAGGGACACAGTCCTTAGAACCAACCAGATGTGACCACAGGGCAGCATTTGCACAGGGTGAATGCTCTGGAGGCAGGAACAGTTAGGAAAGGAGGCAGATGGAAATGGTAAACACTGGGGTGAAGGAGGAAGAGTGCTGTTACAATGTGAGATTTATCAGTGTCACAAAACAAACTGAATATGAATTGTTGAATGAAAAACTAATTTGTTCTGTATGCTTCCACCCAAAATCACAACAAAAAAATTAAAAGGAAAGAAAATATGTACACACAGAAGACATATTTCTTGATGGCTACAGGAGTAGGAATGGAGGGGTGAGAGGGATAATAAGGGTAAATATGTACCTAGAAGGTAGACAGATATTAATTTAGATGGAGACAGAGGCAATATACAGTAGATTGACCAGCTAATATAATTAATTACTCATATTAAGCTATTGTAATGAAACAGGAGAAAGATGGGCAATCTCCTCCCATGCAAGTTGATTCTGACTTAATGGTAAAGAATTGAGTGATATTGTAATTAATATTTTAAATATGTATATAAATGATGGAATGAAATTATAATTACAATGTTATGCAAAATATGTATGAATGATGAAATGAGAAACCAAAATGATTTGTACATTTCCCCCTCAAAATAATAAGAAAAAGGATTGTATCCATTCCGTGGAGACACAATCTCATAATTTTCCACAATACAAAGTGAGAAATTTATCTCTGTCGCTCCTCCTCTGTTCCCCATTCAACATTTCATTTTAAGTCTGTAGTAGCCCTGGTGTTATACATTTTCTATCATGATAATATTTAGGTACTTTCTTGAAGTCATAATTAAGCTAGTAGCATTTTTTCCACAAATTGATTTGAAAAGTTAGGAAAAAAGAAATCAATAAATCAATTGTACATTTTCTCCTGACTGTGAATACGTTTCACTGTTGAGTCAAGTAATATCCAATAATTACATTTCTTTTTTTTCTGATCCAATGTCATGATGACCAGGCAAATGGAAAGCATGTGTAACATCAAGGTTAAATTATTCCTTTTGCAGTGCTATAGCAATTGTTCAAAGGCATGCCACATTCTGTTTATATCTGAACTATGGACTTTTTTTTTTAAATTTGGATTTTCCTAGAGTGTCTAACAGTTTTCTTTATTCATGTAGTCAAAAGAATAACAGGCCTTCACCAAACAGTACAAATTACTAGGCTTAGTATGCATCCCACCATGCAGACATTGTCTGGTATTAAAAGCATCTACTTTCCCTAATTACTTGATCTATTGACATACGTGCATTTTCTGTTTATTTCTTACTTTTCAAGCAGCTGGAAGTCTTCTGAAACCCCAAAGCTTTCTCAGTGGCACACTGCAGAGCGAGGCATGGCTTTATAGGGTGTCTAATCAGAGAACTCATTTAAAGCTTTACTCTCCTCTGTGATTGAAATATGCCTTCTAAAATACCCCTCTCCCACAAGAAGGACATCTGTTTCAGAGAAATAGAAGCGTCCTCCTCTTGGGACAACTTAAACCATTTTAGGTTTTTCTTAGACCCTCCTTTGTACCCAGTCTAGGTTCAGCCAGTTTGTAGCCCCAGGGACCATGGAAGGGGTGCAAAGACATAGCCTATTTATCTTGGATTTTTCCATGACTCTTTTTTTTTCAACTGAGATTTTAATGAAAGTTTATAGAGAACTTCAATTTCCATTCACTCATAGTTGCACATTTTCCTCCCTACCCCACCTCCCTTTTCTCTTTGAAAAAGTTCACTTTTCTCTTTGAAAAAGAAATTCTTTCATTGTTGCACAATTTCCTCCCCACCCCAATCCACTTTGCTATGCAGCTCTTATTCTGGACTGTTGTCATGCAAATAATACCTAATCATATATTACTTTTAAACAGTTCTTTTCCTCATCTGTTTCAATGCAGTGTACATTATTTATCCCTTCTTTTCTTAGTTTCTCCCCAAGCCCCATGTCAGTCCTGTTTTATAACAGTGACATTAGTTTTCCATGACTCTTACACATAATTGTCCCTAGTCGAGAATCCAGACGTTTCTCTTCACTAGCTGCATTCCCTAGGTCTCTTGTTGTATGCACTAGGTTTTTCAACCAATGCAGAGGGTTTTAAACCCAAGGAGATAGGCTGGCCAGAGCTCAGGAAAAGATATTCGATGGTGAAATGTCTTGACAAGCCAGCTTCTCTTTTTGGGGTCTATGTGTATCCCAAAAGTTATGGTAAAGGGTGCTTTTCCCAGAGGACCCAGCATCCACATATAAAATTCTACTCCTCCTAAGAGGTTCTTTAAACATCTTTAGAGTTATATCCTTTTTAGCTTGGGAAAGGATTGACGACTTCAGACTCTGGTTCAGATAAGATACATTAGAAAAGAAAAACAAAGGCGATTGGAAGACGTAAATAAAAGGAATTCCCTGTCACGAATTCTTAATTGCCATGGAGGACATAGTAGTAAGGGTAGGTGCAGTGGAAGGACCAAAGTAAAGTAAAGAAGAGATAGTAAAGAAATGAACAATTGGGTCATAAATTGATTCTGGGGTGAGAAAAGTGAGTTTTCCCCAGACTAACAAGAAGAGTCAATTATTGCTCAGAATGACCTTCACCCGTCAAGAAGAGTCAATTATTGCTCAGAATGACCTTCACCAACGGGTGGATGGTGAAGAGATGGAAACTTAGACTAGAGACACCCACTTGATTATTCATTCATTCTTGGATTTCTGTTAGGAGACAGACACTAAGTCAGGTTCTTGGAACAGAACAGTGGGCTGCCCCACGGACCTCACAACCACTGTCTTCTCTCCTATTATGAACTCCCCACCCAAAAGTTGCTGCTGTTATGTGTCATTGAGTTGAATATGACTCATAGTGACTCTATGAACAATAGATCTGAATCCTGTCCTATCCTGTGCCATCCTCATCATTTCCTGTTGCGCGCCTTGCCTGTCCAGCAGGAATAAGGACACAACACCCCACGGTTCCTTCTCACAGCAGTTTACTCAGGAGTATGATTACAGAGGGTGGTGGAAGATGGAGTCCCCTTCCCTTCCCCGGGTGCGGCTTTTATCCCCTTCTTGGTACTCCGCCCATCACCTATGTGTCATGCCTCTATTGGATCCTAAACCCCACATGAGATCAAGCCATCAACCAATGAGAACACAGTGCCCAAATAAGGTCTTGTTTGTGTTTAAGGCAAACAAAGAGAAGCAGGAAATCAGTGCCATCTTGTAATGGAGGCCATGCGGGCCCGTTCATGGCCCTCCACAATTTCCGACATATTTGGGCCCATTGCTTCAGTCACTGTTAATTCATCTGACTGAAAGTCTCCCTCTCTTTTGCCAGCCCTCTATCTTTCCAAGTATAATGTACCTTTCCAAGGAATAACTTCTCCTAACAACGTGTCCAAAGTATGTGGGATGAAGCTGTGTCATCCTTGCTTCAAAGAAATACTGTGGCTACATGTTTTCCAAGGCCCATTTCTTTGTTCTTTTGGCAGTCCATGTGATGTTTAGTACTCTTCTCTAGCACAACTCAGAGGCATCAATTCTTTGCCTATCACACTTATTCATTGTCCAGCTCTCAGATGCATAGCAAGTGACTGAAAAAAAAATCATGGTCTGATTCAGACACACCTTGGTCTTCAAACTGATATCATTGCTCCTCAGTCTGGGGAAGTCCCTGAGTGTAGACTCTCTCAGATGCTTTATTTGAAGAAGAAGAAGAAGAAGAAGAAGGAGGAGGAGGAGGAGGAGGAGGAGGAGGAGTTGCTACCGAAACTGGCTATAATAAGGAGAGAACTCTCTCTTTTTTTAATGAACAAAATAAAAATATTCTCTTTTTTATTGGCTCTTCTCTCTCCCTCAATTCTCATCTCTGAGAACTTTCAAAGGAAAAATTCTCCACTCTCCTCCATATTCTTTTCTTCCTCTTCAGCCACGACATGAGAAATTTCAGGGCTCTGAGAATGAGCTTTTGGAGGGCTATCTGGTTGGTCCCCCTGCCCATCTAGTCTTCTTCAACCAAACTGGTTCTTACCCTGAATGAGATCGATGGCACCCCCTGAGTCCCCAGGAGCCTCTCCAGCCCTGTTCCCAGACTTCGGTTTCACAGGAGGAATTTCCTTTGTCTGTCTCAGTCCATCTGAAGCAGTTGTTAGTGTCCATCACAATGGCTGCTCTGACAGTTCCAAGAAAAAATCAAATACCGTAATGCACCAACTAGGCTGAAAAGGGGAGGCGAACACCCTGAAATTACCAGATGTTAGAGAGGAGCTAGCAACTAGAACTCTCACAATCATGTATCTTAAATAATTACAATATAGGTATTATTTCAGACTGTTAAACACAAGTTTGGGAGTTCAAATCCACCAACCATGCTGAGGAAAAAAGATGGAATGTCTCCTTGTAACAAAGATTCACAATCTCAGAAATCCCAGGGAGGGTCGCTGTGAACAAGACTCAATAGCAGTGGGTTGGCCTTGGGCTTGTTGTTCTTTTCTCAAAGTATTATTCTACAATATTAATTATGTTGTTGTTATATACTGTCAAGTTAGAACTGACTCATAGCTAACCGTCCAGTAGATTTTCAGAGGCAGTAAATGGCATGGAGGGACACTGCCCATCTTTCTCCCACAGAGTGGCTAATGGATTCGAACCACATGCCTTTGGGTTGGTAGTGCAACTCCTTACCACTAAGCCACCAGAGCTCCCTCAAATAGGAACATAGGTATTTATGTGAAGTTCACAGTATTCGGAAATACTTACTTTTCTGTTACTAATCACGATTTATTTAAACGAAGCATCAATAGGACTAGTAAGCAGGAGTGATTTGCAATGATTTAAGTGTTATTGTTGGTTGCTGTTGCGTTGATTCTGACTCATGACAACCCCAAGTGTAGAGTGGAATTGTTCCATAGACTGATCTTTCCGAAGCAGAGCAGCAAGCCTTTCTTCCCAGGTGCCCCGGGCAGGTTTGAACTGCCCACTTTTCACCTGGTGGTCCTTGACTGTTTGTACCAGCAAGGGATTAAGCCGCCAATGTTCATGAGAAAAAGAGAACCATATTTTATACAATTTCGATCCTCTGTTACAGTAATTCATTTTAACTTTTTAAAACCTCTTTATTGGACAAAGTGAGAGTGATGGTGTTGTGTATTTGAAAAATACATAAATATCAGAGATTTTAAAAGGGACACATAAATGGAACAACATTAATTAAACAGACATTACCTACATTTAATAAAAAATAATCATGATATATCTTCACTCCTTTGGCTTCCTTTCCCAGTAATGCTGCTCTGAACTTCCTGTGGCTATTAGGACATTCTTCTTTTAAGTAGTAATAAACTAAATACAAGCTAATGTAAAACTCACTTTACTTGCAGCTCTGCTTTAAGAAATGTATATGTCATTGTTTCCTGATATAAGTCTAACATGATGACATTGAATTACATATCCTGTCAGTAAAAGCCTTTGAACATGAAACTCTTAGAATGTAGAATGTTTACTAGAAGACGTCAGATTTTTGACTCATAGAAATTAGTCTCACCATTTGGCCATCACTTTGTAGTTCTGTAATACCTCACATGTTTTTATGATGTCGGAAGCCATGCTACCAATATTTGAAATACCAGCAGGGTCCCCTATGGAAGATAGACATCAGTGGAGCTACCAGACTAAGACAGAAAAGGAAGGGAGATTTGTCTGCTCCTTCTGAAAACAAACAAACAAAAACTCTGACAAGTAAAAACCTTATGAATAGCAGACAGACGTTATCTGATATAGTGCTAGAAATGAGCACCATAGATGGGAAGGCACTAAAAATAAACTAGGAAGAGCTGCCTCCTCAAAGCAAAATCAACCCTAATGATGTGAATGGAGTTGGAGCTTTGGGGACCTTCATTCTCTGATGTGGCTTGTCTCAAGATGAGAAGAAACAACCGTAAACATCCATTCATCACTAGCATAAGGATCAGACAGACACAAGTATAAGAAATTTCATAAAAATTGAAATAGAGTCTACAAAGACAGCTATGCCAGGTATTAGTCATAAAGAGTGGCAGTAGTCATTTTCAATCAGACAGTCATAGATTACATTGCCAGGAATGACAAATTGTAGAGGAATGACCCACAGTAATTGCTAAAAGGACATATTTCAAGATCTATCTGAATTACAAATCAGTGATTGGATAATAGCTACATACCTATAGTGAAAAGTAGTTAATTCACCTGTTATTCAAATTTACCCACTAAGCATTAATGCCAAAGATGAAGAGATTGAAAACATTTACCACCTTTTGCAGTCTGAAATTAGGCAAGCATGCAATGAGGATAGCTTGATAATTACTGATTATTGGAATACAAAAGTTAGAAACAAAGGAGTTGGCAGCTGCAAACTATGGCCTTGAAATCAGAAACAACATGGAAAAAATTGCATAGTATAACTGTACCAGACAACTTATTCATTGCACATGTCCTTTTCCCAACAATATAAACAGACAGTGATTGTACACTTGGACCTTGAATAAATCCCTCTAAATATAGAGACTGTCTTGGAAATAGACTTCATACTTTGAACACTGAGGACTGAAGAGTATACAAGTTGTGAGATGACATCATACATGAAGAATGAAAGACTGAGATGGATCTGAGCATAGACTCTGAAACTTTGCTTAGAGAATGTAGAGAACCTAAATCAAAGAGAAAAACAATGAAGTGATGGAACTGAGTATAGACTTTAAAGTGTAGCTGGAAAAGACAAAGTAAAGTATTATAAGGAAATGTGCAAAGACTTGGAGTTAGAAGATCAAAAGGAAGAATCTACTTGAAATTTCTTAAATAGAAATGATTGGGGAAAAAAACCAAAGTTCTGAATCATAATATTGAAGGATTCTTTGGGCAAAATATTGAATGATACAGGAAGCATAATAATGTGGAGGGAATATACAGAATCACTGTACTAAAAAGAATTGGTCAATATTCAGCCATATCAGGAGATAATATATGATAAAAAAAAATGGTTTGAAGAAAGAATCCAAGCTGCAAGCTGTATTGAATGTACTGGGGAAAAGCAAGGCTCCAAAAGTTGATGAAATACCAGTTGAGATACTTCAACCAACAGATGTTGGTGGATGTGGGTGGCTAGAAATACTTGCTTATGTTAATAGGAAGGTAGTGATGTGGCCGACTGATTGGAAGAGACCCAAACTTGCTGCTATTTCGAAGAAATAGTTTAAAAGAACGTGACAATTCAATGAGATATTATCTCCCTCCACTAGTGGTGGCAAGTTTAACAGGACAGCAAGTAATAAATATTGGAGATGATGTGGAGAGATAAGAACTCTTCTATATTATTGGTGGGATTGTAAAATAGTACAACCACTCTGGAAGGCAATTGGTGCTCCCTCAAAAAAGCTGAACGTAGTAATTTCATATGACCCAGTTATTCCACTGCTTGGAATATACCCTGAGAAAATGAGGCACAAAAGTAGACTTGTACAGCAATGTTCATAGCATTGTTATTCACCATCGCAAGATCATGAAAACAGCTCAAATGTACAATCACAAACAAATGGATTGAGAAATTATGATACATTCACACGATGAAATACTACATAGCATGTAGGAACAATGATTTTGTAAATCACTACCTAATTTGGGAAGACTGGAGAGCACTATGCAAAGTGAACTAACTCAATCCTATAAGAACAAATATTGTATATGACCATTATTGTAGAATGTGTATGAGGATGCAAGGGGGGAGGGAGGAGCAGAGGAGTGAAGATAGGTGTGGTGGGGTTGGAGGTGGGGGTGGGGGTTAATCACAGGGTTAATCATTTGATGAGTGGAGAGAGGGTTGGGTAAAGGAAATGAGAAAGAGCTGGTATGAAAAACATTGTATACAAACTTTAGGAACTTTGTATGTAAACCAGTCTAAAATAGTAATAATTTAAAAAAATAATTTGGAAGTTATCAAACAATGATTAACACCCTGGGTACTAGCAGTCAGAAAATAAGGAGATACATTTTCCTGGGAAAATCTGCAGTTAGGGACATCTCCAAATTATTGAGGAGTAATGATGTCATAGTCTGATTCAGCCTATAGCCTTTCCAGTCATTTGCTATGCATTTGAGAGCTAGACAATGAATAGTGATGATAGAAGAATTGATCCCTTTGAGCTGTAGTATTGAAGAAAAGAGCACTGAACATCTCCTGAATGGCCAAGAAAACAAACAGATATATATGTCTTGGAGAAGGTGCAGCTGGAGTGCTCTTTGGGCATGTTGCTAGGGGGGCTATTCCTAGGAGAGGGACATGATGCTGGGAAGGATGGAAGGTCAGTGAAGAAAAGGAAGACACTCAATGAGGTGGATTGACACGATGACTGCTGCAGTGAGCTCTTGTGTGTCAGGAAGTGTGAGGATGGCACAGGATAGAGGAGGGTTTAGATCTTCGTTCATAAGGTTGCTATGAGTAGTACTTGACTCAATGGCAAATCTGTTGTTGTTGTTGGGTACCATTGGAATCAACGCCTATGTATCAAGTGAAGTCATGTGTATAGTTGCCATCTGTATTTCTTAAAAGTGTCTCTGAGATGAATAATCATTGAATGTATAAAATTTAATCATTCAATCTTCAGCCTTATTTCTGTTCCCAAGTCCATAATTTACAACTACCCCTTCTACTTTGTTTCCAACTTTTATATTCCAATCACCAATTATTGCTAATGCATCTTGACTGCATATTGTTCAGTCAACTTCAGATTGCAAAATCTAGTAGAATTCCTTCATTTCCTCATCTTTGTCTTTAGCTGTTGGTGCATGTATTTGAATACAGGTCTTCCTTGTGTGCATATGGATAGTATTCTATCACTCACAGCATTGTACTTCATGATAAATCTTGCATTGGTCTTTTTAAAGGTAAATGCAACACTATTCTTCTTTAACATTTCATTCCTGGCATAGTAGATCACATGATGATCTGATTCCAGTCCACCCGGCTCACTAATGCCTAAAATGTCTATCTCTGTTTTTATCCATTTCGTGTGTGTGTGTGTGTGTGTGTGTGTGTGTGTGTGTGTGTCTGGGGACTTAGTG
>NW_006399816.1:7841837-7842696 GCF_000299155.1 Elephantulus edwardii
TGTGTGTGTGTGTGTGTGTGTGTGTGTGTGTGTGTGTCTGGGGACTTAGTGATAAGGAGTTGGGCTGCCAACTCAAAGGAACGTGGGTTTGAATTTGCCAGCTGCTCCATGAGATAAATATGGGCAATTCCTTCCATTGCAATTAACTGCCTCTGAAAACCTGCTGGAGGACCAGTTTGAGTTGGTTCCAACTTGACTATACAAAACAATATGGGGGGGGGGGAATTCAGTCACAAAGAAAAATAAGGTTCTAATACCTGCAGCTGTATGAAACACACAACCATGAAATCAATTCCAACTCATAGTGATAATCTATCCGCTTCTGAGGCTATTATTTTTATATCCAAAGACTTGTATATTTTATCTCACAAAGCAGCTGGTGAATTCAAACCACTGACCTTTGGGTTGGTAGCACAGCACCCAACACACTAGGCTACCAGAACTCTATACCAGACCTACTACTTGGATGAACCTTAAAAACATTACTGATTAATATAAACCAGACATAAAAGACAAATAATATATGATTTTACATACGTGATGTAAATATTTTTCATTGCCATCAAATCAGAATTGATTTACAGCTGACCCTCCATTGGGTTTCTGAAGCTTAAAATTCACAGAAGGAAAATGCCCATCTTTCTTCAGAGGAAGTGTTGTTGTTGTTGTTGTTGTTGTTGTGTCATCGAGTCGTTTGCGACTCATAGAGACCCTATGTACAACAGCCCTAACTGTCGTTCTATCCTGTGCCAACCTCGCTGTCTCAAACACATTCATTCACACTACTCCACTCACAGAATCGATCCCTCTCATCGAGGGTCTTCCTCTCCTGCGCCATCCCTCCCTCCACTCTCCCAAA
>NW_006399816.1:7844381-7862725 GCF_000299155.1 Elephantulus edwardii
GTCTCATCTGACATCCATCTTGGTCTTTTCTTCTTCTTTAGCCTTTGTAATGATCTTTTGCATTCTTCATGGATGATTTTCTTGATATCCTCCCAGAGCTCATTTGGTCTACGCTCATTGGTGCTCAAGGCCTCAAACCTGTTCCTGAGATGGTTTTGAAATTTGAGTGGAACAGACTTAAAGTCAAATCTTGGTTCCCATGGTTATAAATTGTAGTTAATATAATTGATGTAACTAATTTGTACACATTAAAAATGATTGAAATAATCAATATTTTGTTTCACCACAAGAAAAACATTTTAATAACATAGCTATTTATTGTTGTTGTGTACCATTGAGTCTGACCAACTCATAGCTGACCTTGCCTGGGTTTTTAGAAGCTGTAAAGTCCACATGGGAGGAGATTGCCCATCTTTCTCTTGTGGAACAGCTGGTGGATTTGAACTGTGTGCTTTTGAGTTGGCAGCGTGACATAATTATTTAGTCATATATTTTTGATAATGTCTGGGTATTATAGCATTAATATTATAATCATCCTCATTTTGACAATCTGATCTCTTGCAAAACATAGTCACAATATTCACGATGTTAAATATTAAACATGCACACATCATGACAGTTAATCAATCCACAGGCAAAAAAGCCAAAGAAGGCTGATGGTGTTCATGATTACAGCGTGCTTCGGTTACATCATCCAGGGAGATGTCGCAAATGATCATTACCGGGAACTCGAAGCATCGGTCAGCGATCAGAGGGAAACAGGAAGAGGAACTGTGAAGAGCTGTGTGTCACATCCAGTTTGGGACCAATATATGGAATGTGTGCTTCTCCATCAAACTTCTACACCCATTGCCCAAAATGGATGGGCTTTTTTGTTTGTTTTCTGAGGTGTCTGGGGGTTTTATAAGTCCAGAGAGATACATTTCCTGGAACACAGGACTTTTAATGCTAAAATCAAGACAAAACAAACAAGCCAAACTGTTTGTCATCTTGCTCATTCTGATTCATAGCAGCCCGTGTGCACCAAGTAGAACTGGGATCTGTCGGGGTTTTCAAGGGCATGGTTTTTGGAAGAAGATTGCTTGATCTTTCTTCTAAAGTGCACCTGCATGGGTTTCAAATACTAGTAGTTAGTAGTTGAGCGTGTAGCTCTTTGTGCCTCCCAGAGACACAAGGCAATTCAGGCAAGTCAGAGCAGCACGTCATCCAAGAAAAGAGTAGCTAGTTAGTGATTAGTCCCACTTGGGTAACATTCAGGAATAGATAAAGCTATAGAGACAGACCAGTTTATAGAGCCAGGACTCAGACTGACAGGAGTTAAGATCAGAAAAAGGATACATTATGGTCTTTTCCATATGCCCTATGGATAGGAAAGCTGGGCAGTGAATAAGGATAACAGAGAAAGAATCGCTGCCTTTGAGTTGCGGTATTCGTTGGAGAAGAATAGTGAATATCCTATGGATTTCTGGAAGAACAAGCAAAATTATCTTGGAGGAAGTGCACCCAGGGTGCTCTTTAGAGGGAAGGGCAGTGAAACTTCATCCCACAGACTTTGGGCGTGTTGTCAGGAAGGACCATTCTTTGGAAGAAGACATCATTCTAAAGGTAGAGAGAGGGTCAGAGAGAGAGGGAAAGATTCCCTGACTGTAACAGTGAGCTTGAGCACATAATGACCTCAAGACTGTGAAGACGGATCAGGATAGACGAGGTCCAGATCTGACGTTCACAGAATCACTATGAGTCATAGTTGACTCCAGGGTACCTAACAACAGCAACAATAATAACAATAACAATTGTAGGATACAAGGAAAACCTAGAGGAATTATAGAAATAGTCTCTATCTTGATTGTGTTGGTGGTTACACAATTGTGTGACATATAAAAACCAAGCCCAAGGTTGTCGAATGAATTTTTATTTATGGAGTCTCTCCACCAGGTTTCTGAGGTTGCAAATCTTACCAAGAGGAGACTGCCTCATCTTTCTCCCATAGGGTAGCTGGTAGGTTCCTTTAAGTTAACAGCCCAACATTTAATCTGCCATGCCACCAGGGCTCGTTACACAACTCTGTAAGTTTATAAAAGAGTACAGAATGGCAAGCTAAAAAAGGGAGTGTATTTAACTATATGTAAGTTATACCTCAAAAAATAGAAAGCGAAAGAGAAAAGGCTACTGTAGAGTAGGGCTCCCAGAAGAAAGAGCTGGGCCAGGGCTTAGTCATTTCTTGTGGGCCCCCAGGGGTGGTAGGCCAAGGCCTTGCTATGCGTTCAGAGTAACCAGGGACACACAGCAGGCTGGTGGTGGGCAAGGCCATTCTCTCAGAAACAACTCCTTTAGAGAGAAAAAGGATTAAAAGACCTAGTCAAGCTAGAAATAGAGTACTTGTTAACTGGTAGGTAGATAATAGGAAAATAGGGATGTTGGAAGGGTGCCCATACACCTGGACACAGGTGTGTCTTACAGCAGCAGGAAAGGAAATGCGGACAGGTCAGGAAGGCAGGAGTCTGCAGAGAGTGTGGGGAGCCTTCCCTGCCCCCTCCCAAGCATCCCTGGAGCACGGTGACTCCCATAACCTGGCCTTTGCACTCATGCTCAAGACCCCCGTCACCCCTCGGTGCCCTGACGGTGGATATGGCAGGGTTTCAGGGTTTCACCCGGCCCTTTGTTCCTGGCATCTTCAGGATCAAGGCTTCTAGAAGTTGCCCAAATTAGGAGACAGGAAACACTTCTTGTCAAGTCAACTTAGTGAGCTGTGACTTCCAGGACTCAATCTCTACCATCCGAGGGTTAACCAGAGCCATGGTCTTGCCCAGCACCCCCAGGTCTGATGCTACAGTATGTGGAGCTCACTGAGTCACAAGAACTGAATTTGACCAAGGCAAGCAGGTTGGGGGGGCCCTCTGTATTACTGTCCTGTAGCTATTGGAACAAATCACCACAAACCTGGTCCCTCAAAACAACACACCTATTTTCTTCCAGTTCTGGAGGTTCAAAGTCTAAAATGGCTTGGTTTCATCCATTCATTGATACACATTCTCCTCCATTCCTCTCTCCCTCCTGCAATTCACTTTGATTGTGCGTCTGGTTCCAGATTGTTAAATGTCATACATATAATGCCTAAGCATCCATTCCTTTCAGATGGTACTATCATCCACCTACTCCAGCAGAGTAAAGAACTCTAGTTCATGATCTAGCCACTCTTTTCCTGTTCTCCCCTGTGCCAATCCTATTTTTATAATAATGGCCTACAAACTTTCACTAAGATGACAATTAAAAAAAAAGTCTGAGATGTGTTTTACTGGGCTAAGAGCAAGGGTCGTAATCCTCTCTAGATACTCTTCCTTGTCTTTCCCAGTTTCTAGAAGAGGCCCGCATCCCTTGCCTTTTGATACTTTCTCCATCTTCAAAGCCAGCTTCATGGTGTCCATCCTCACAGCTCTGAGGCCCCTGCCTCTTCCACTTGCAAAGACTGTTGTGATAATATTGAGTCTATCCTAATAATCCAGGATAATAATGCCATGTTGACCTTCTTCATTTTCTCACATCTACAAAATCCCTTCTGGTATGGAAAGCACCGTGTTCACAGGTTCCAGGGATTAGAATGCACTGTCTTGGAGGGGAGGGGATGTTATTCCTCCTACTACAGCTTTGCCACCCTGAGGGTCTTCCCTGAGCTCTGGGGAGTGGAGTTTTCCCTCTTTATCTTCCCCCTTCCTTTATGCCTTATTTTCTCTCTCTCTTTCTCACCAAGTGGGTCCTTTCCCACCCTTTCTACACACACATTCACCCTCACAAACAGCTCTCACGAGTCAGGGTCAGGGTCCCCTCACCTCTATCCCACTCCCATGCCCCAGGACAGGTGAACCCAGCCTGCACACTCAAGGAGCAGGGAGGGGGTCAAGCCTGATGAATCTGCCTCCCTCTGGTCCCCACCTCCTGCTCCCAGAGCCAGGGCTGTAGCACATAGCCCAAGAGATCCTTCCTCGCTGCAAAGACAACAGAAGAACATCTCTTGGGACAAAGCCAAAGTATGTCACCTTCCCAAACTAGAACCAGTTTTCAAGGTGACTCTTCTAGACCAATGCACAGCTATTCATCTGTGTAGACAGGGAGGCAGGAGGGGAAGCTATCATCCCTGTAACTGCTTCTGGCCTCACACGTGACTGAGGGGAGTGGAGGATCTCACTCACATAATGTCCTCAATTCTCTGTGTTGGAGAGGAGGCGGGCGAGTAAGCAGACAGCTCTGGGGACACAGGCTGCAGCCACGGAGGAGGGAGTACGTGGGGTGTGCAGATTGTGAGTGCATCATCATCGGGTATCCATGAACAGCACTCTGCTCCCCTCGGCCCGCAGGGAACAAGAAGGCATCACCCGCTTGGGAAGGGTCAGGTGGCAGAAGCCCGGGTTCGCCCTGCTTGAGGACAAGTGGCAGGAGGCTGTCTCCTGAGCACAGACAAACAACACAAGGTGCAGGGACAGTGTCTTTAGCTATTGAAAAATGACATTGTTTCTAGCTTTCTGCTTTTATAAACAACTCAGAGACTGGATAATCAACTAACAATAGATTTCAATGATTTTTTTTTAGTAAGTAAAGGAGGGGAAGAAGAAAGAAATTGATCACAACTGAGAAAATCCGATCAATCATACACATGCTTAAGGACGTTCTTAAAAATCTCCCCTTGGGGAATATATATTTGTTGAAGGCAGAACACCAGGGGTTGAGGATGCCCCGCCACTGGGGATATTCATGAGCCAAGTTGCATCTGATTAATTTTGAGATTTTTTTTTTCCTCCCCCAGTGGGATGCGGGTGCTGTTGAGCAATTTTGGTTTTTAGAGCTTCTCAGAGCTCCAGACTCCAGGAAACTGGCAGAGACGTGGGATTTGTCAGAGGCCTGTGATGGAATCCAGAAATAATCCCCAGCCAGTTACGAGTGATGTAAAGATAGCCATGTCCCGCCAAAGCCCACAGGGGTGGAGACGGCCTTCACAGTGGCTGCAGGCAAAACGTGCTGGCTGGCTCAATGCCCCTGGGACTTACAGCTCAATCTACAGGTCCCATCACTCCTGACAGTGGGGTCTGCTGCAGAGACGCATCTGTAAATGTTGTTACAAGAAGCCGGAGAAAATAAAAGAGGAGAAAACCAGGCAGGGGCCGCCATGGATCTCAAGAAACTGGGAGTTGTTTTTCACTTGCTCCAACCTGTTCTTCCCACTGTCTGTGCCACTGTCTTAGTTAACTGGGTGAACTTGATTTTTGTCACCCAGTCCTACAAGAACAAGAGCTTTTAGAGATATGCTCCAAAGAGATGCAGCTCCTGTAGAAAGATGCTATGGATTAAATTGTGGCCTCCCTACCAATTTTTTTTTTAAGTAGATGCATTGAAGCCCTAACCCCATGTCCTGTGACCATGTTCTTGTTTAGAACTAGAATTTTTTTAAATTCTTTTATTCCTTTTTGTGTATATGTACTGTTAAATTGAATCAGACTGGTACAGGAGGAGATTGCCCCTCCTTCTCCAGCAGATTATCTGGTGAATTCAAACCACATACCTCTGGGATTGCAGTGCAGCTTCTAGCCACTAGGCCATCAGAGTTCCCTTAGAAATAGAATCTTTGAAGATGCTATTCATCAGGTTAACAGGAGGCAATTCTGGAGAAGGGTGCATCCTAACACAATGTAATTAGTGTCCTTGCAAGGCACAGAGGGACACACAGAGGGAAGCCAGCCATGTGAAGCTGGAGGCAGAACTTGGAGTGATGGTCGGGCCAAGGACAGCAGACTCTCGTCAGAAAGTAGGAAAGACTCATGGAACAGATTCTCTCTCTGAGTCCTCAGACATCCTGGATTTGAACTTGGAGGGGATTAGCAAAAATAAGGGAATCCTCAGCCGGTTGGAGTGATACAGTTGCTGTTACAACAGACAGTAACATACCGTCCTGGAGACAGCGCAGGACCAGACATTGTCTCCTTCTGTCACACTGAAGATCACCAGGAGATGCAGCCGACTTGACAGCAACCAGCAACAACTGCCACTAGAACTGTGTGACAACAAATGTCTCTTTTCAAAAGCCATCCAGTGTATGGATTTGTAAAGGCAGCCCTGGGGACTAATACAGAAAGTAATTCAAGGTCTCTCTCTCTCTCTGTAACTGCACTGATGTAATGTGGCAGCAGAATGTTTTCCCAATGCTGGTAATAGAAGCAACTTCCCTCTGGGACTGAAAGGGACTAGTCTCATGTCTCCCAGCTTGCCTGTGTCCTAAATTGAGGTACTGTTTGCTCAGTAGTTCATTTGAGAAAGTGCAGATTAAGTAGCCACCCTCATGGTGTTGTGTACAACGCATTGAGATTGAAACCCAAAGGTCAGCAGTTCAAATCCACTAGCCACTCCACAGAAAAAAGACAGGGATTCTCCTCTCATGAAGATTTGCAGCCTCAAAAACTTGGTGGTAGGGACTGACTCCACAGCACTGGATTTGGTTTGAGGTTTCAAGTCACTGCTATTTATAAGGTTATCAGGAGGGGCTAGTTCCTAGAGAAGAATATCATGCTTGGTAGTGGGTCAGCAAGAAAAAACAAGGCCCTTCACAGGATGGATTCACATGTGACAGTTGTGAGGATGAAGCGGGGTCTGTTGTACATGAAGCCACTATAGGTCAGAGCTGACTTGAGAGCATCTAACAACAACAACAATGTCAACAGTAACGCTTCAGGCTGAGGAGGCCTGAGGACGGATCCACTGGCTCAAAGACTTTGACTGCTAATTGAAAAGTCAGTGGTTTGGAGACAACAGCTGCTCCGTGGAATAAAGCTATAGCAATCTGCTTCTGTCAACGTTTACAGCCTTGGAAACTTTATACAGTAGTTCTCCAGTGTCATAACAGTTGATGATGCGTCAGGATCAGCTCATCGGCAGTGAATTTCTGGAGTGGTTTAATACTTCATGCCCAGAGATAAATTCTAGGGAAAAAAAATAGCAAGCACTATTCTTGATCATGCTGAGAGGCCTGCCAGGTTGCTGGTGGTACCCCAGGGTTTATTCTCAGCAAATGAGGACTGCATCTCCAGGAACTGATGCCTCTGACCAGTGCCAAGTGGGTGGTTGCTGACAAATTGCATTCCCTGCCCATTTTCCAATAACCGTCCACTCACGTGCCCACAGCCAGTCAGACCCACGGGCTCCTTTCCTGTGGTGAGTTGGATTGCTTTATTCTACATGTTATCATTTTCCAGGCCACAAACAGTGACTTGCCTTCTGATGGATAAAGTTCATCCCAATTCAGCCCAAAGCACAGGCCAGAGGCAAAAGAAAACAAGAAAACAAGTTGAAAGGTTTTCCTTTGTTTCCTGAATAGAAAGGTTAGAAAAGGAGAACTGGATTTATCATCTCCCAACTGTTGTTGTTGTTGTTGTTGTGTGCCATTGAGTCAGAATGGACCCATAGCTGACCCTCCAGCAGCTTTTCCTCACAGGAGGAGATGTCCATCCTTCTCCCGCAGAGCAGCTGGTGGATTCAAACTGCGTGCTGTTATTGGAGCGTAGTTTAGGTCCATCAGAGAGAAGAAAACAAATGCAATGAAACAAGCGTGACCAATATAACGAAGAGCAAGGAATAGATAGATAGAAAATGTGAAAGACCATATCAGGAATGCTGTTGTCGTTGTTACAAGCTATTAAGTTGACTACCATCCATAGTCATCCCATGAGCAATGGCTCTGAACCCTGTCCTATCCTGGGTCAACCTCACCATCTCTGACACACCTGACCTCATTGCTGCAGTCACTGTGTCAATCTACCCTATCCAGGGTCTTCCTCTTCTGCATTGACTCTCTACCCTTCCAAGCATCCTTCTCAAAGAATTGGTCCCTCCTGATGACATGTCCCACGTATGTGAGGACAGAGTTTCAAAATCCTTTGCCATGAAGCAAACTGGTTTCACCCTTTCCAAGACAGTCCTGTTTGTTCTCTTGGTAGTCCATGGAATGTTCAATACTCTTCTTCAGCACCTCAACTCAAAGGGATCGATTCTTCTTCTGTCATCTTTACTCATTGTTCAGCTCGCAGATGCATAGCTGTCAACTGTGTAGCTCTCAGAAGCAGACCAGTATGCTGGGCCTCTGGTCCTGGAGTCATGCAGAGCCACTTGGAGAGACAGTATCCCAACAGAGCACCCACACACCCTCTGGGGAGCTGGTCACAGGGCCCGGAAGCCCATCTTCACTGGAAAGCACATAGATTATGGACAGGAGTGACTGGAGCCTGAACCATCATACTAGGAGTTAATTAGAGGCCTCGTGGGAGGCGGGGAGAGGCAAGATAGAGTAACATCAAAATGTTGAATTTATCTATCAGTTTTTGTATTGAGGAAAGTACCTTTGCATATTGCAGTTTTAGATTCATGTATTAGGAATAGATCTAGACATTTTGTTAGACACAACATATTGTATATAAATTCTAATCTATTAAAAGAAAAGTACTCAGACTGGGATTTTGAAAAACCAATTATGTATGTTTTATAAGTGCTTATCTATTGCTACAAGACAAACTCGAGATAGTTGACATGGCTGCTACAATGAGGACGATGTAAGATCGAGCAAGGTCCACATCTGCTGCTCCCAGGGTCTCCAGGAGTCACAGTCAACTTGACAGCACCTAATAACAACATAACATGCTGCTCTAAAACTTAGTCATCTAGGACAGAAGTGATTTTTCATCTCTCATAATTGTGTGGATTCATAATCTAGGCAGTTCTACTGGTCTCGTTTGGAATCATGCATATGCTTTAAGCTGACAGTGCAACCAGTGCTGGGGAGTTCACGGTGGCCTCAATACAAGAGCTACCACATTACCTAGAAGTTTCACTCCTAGGTGTCTATGCCCTATGGATATAATAGAAAGGATTGTTGTTGCTGTTGTTAGGTACCATTGAGTTGCATATGACTCATAGTGACCCCATGAAGAGCAGATCTGAACCCTGTCCTATCCTGTGCCATCCTCATCATCTCTGACACATCTAAGCCCATTGCTGCAGTCACCATGTCAGTCCATCTCATTGAGGGGCTTCCTCTCTTTTACTGTCCCTCCACTTTTCTAAACATCATGTCCTTCTCTAAGGAACAGCCTCTCCCAACAACAAGGCCAAAGTATATGAGAACAGGGGCATTAATGGTTAACAGGGGTGGGGAGGGTAGATAGTAGACACTTGGTATTTTTTGGTGGGAAGAAAGATAATACTGAGAAAGAGTGTGCACAGCTTGGTGTTGTTGTTGATTGCCTTCGCATTGAGCATGACTCATAGCAACCCTATGGACAAAAGGCCTGAAGCTCCTCTATAACTGTCGACATTTATCAAAGTTCATAGAGTTTCCAGAGGCAAGTTGTTTAGGAAGTAGATGCCACCGCTGCTTTTCCTCCCCCCCTTTTGTATTTGATTTACTTTCATCAAGCTGTGCTCTAAGCAGAGCACACTTAGAGCACAGCTTGATGAAAATAAATCAAATACACAAGAAAAAAAAACCCCACACCTTTGGTATTTGCCATTGGTGGTGGTGGTGTCACTGAGTTGACTACAATTCCTACCGACCCTGTGAACAACAGATGCAAACTTTGCCCCGTGCTGCACCATCCTCACAATCTCTGCCATGTTCAAGTCCATTGTTAGAGTCAGTGTCAATCCACCTCCTTCCCCAGCATGATAGCTTCTTTCAAGAACTGGCCTGTCCTGACAATATGCCTAGAATACGAGACATTTCACCATCCTTGCCTCAAAGGAACGCTATGGTTTGCACTTCCTTCAAGACAGATTTGTTTGTTCTTTGGCAGTCTGTGGGATATTCAGTACTCTTTGCCAATACCACAATTCAAAGAATTTTGCAACAAAATCCCAAATGTCTATGTGCAGGTAATTATGTAGACATGTGTAACCTGTGTGTTCAAAGTTATATCTTCGGTCTTGTGAACTTGCTTTCACTTTCTTCAACTTGCATATGAGTGATAGGTGGTTTGTTCCACAGGGGCCCCAGCCCTTGTTCTGATGATGTTGAACTTTCCTATCATCTTTTCTCACTGTTGTTGTTAGGTGCCGAGTACAACTCAACTCTATGAACAGCCAACCTGAAACCTGCCTTCACCATCTCTAGACACAAGAGCCCATTGGTTTATTTGGGGGGGGGGTTGTTTCTTTTTTTATAATTCTTTTTAAAAAATTTATTCTGATTTATTTACGAAGTTTGAATACATTGTTCTGCGCAAAAATCCATCCCATATCCTTCACCCCACCCATCCATCAAATTGTGCAACCCTATGATTAAAACCCTACCCCCTACCCCTGTATTTCCACCTGCCTTCCCACCTTGGATCCTCGTACTTATTCTACAATGTTTTTATACAGTATTTGTCCTTGTGGGACTGAGTTAGTTCACTCAGCATAATGCTCTCCAGTCCCTCTCAAGTTAGATAGTAACTTAAAAATGATTGCTCCTGAAGTGCAGCAGTGATTGAATGGAAATCCAAAATCTCTGTAAATGCTCATTAAAAGTATTTTAAAAAAAATTTAAAAAAATGATTGTTCCTGTGCGCTGCATAGTATTCCATTGTATGAATGTACCACAACTTCTCAATCCACTCATTTGTGGTTGGACATCGGGGCTGTTTCCATGCTCTTGTGATGTGAATAACGCTGCTATGAACATTGGTGTACAAGTTTCTTTTTGTGCCTCAGTTCTTATTTTCTTGGGGTAGATTCCAAACAGTGGAACAGGGACATATGGATAGAGCCCACTGTTGAAGTCACAGTGTTGATCCATCTTGTTGAAGGTCTTCCTCTTCTTTGCTGACTCTCCGTCTTTCCAAGTATAATGTCCCTTTCCAAGAAACCCCACAAACAACATCTCTTTCTCTCTCTCTCCCTCCCTTTCTCTCTCATTGCTGTCAAGTTGGATTTGACTCATAGTTGAGCCTCTAGCAGGTTTTCAAAAGCTATAAATCACCCAGGAGAATGACGTCTTTATCCTATGGAGCAGTTAGTGGAATCAACCCCCAGAGTTGATAGCACAGCTTCTTACTGTCTGGGCCACTAGATTTGCAGTGAATAAGTCATTGGTCATACAAAATTCTATTCCATGATCTCTGACCTCATTTTTATCACCAGGCCTATATTTTTCATCCACTAGTCCTTCTTCTTAGGGGGCTCTGGTGGCATAGGCAGTTGTGCTGTGAACCCAAAGGTGGTTTGAATCCACTAGAAGCTCGGAAGGAGAAAGATGGGCAGTCTTCTCCCATGTGATCTACAGATTTGGGAACCCATGGGAGAGGTGGCTGTGAGTCAATTCCCACTCAACATAATGAGTGCAGTTGAATCCTTAATTGTGTTTTAAATACTGATGGCATAGCTTCTAGGATCACAGCAACATGAAAGCCATCATATTATGACAAACTGATAGACAAAGTGCCTGGGTGGGGAATACACCAAATAGAAATTTTTAAAAATATATCAAGATATTAATAAAAAATTAAAAAAATAAAAACCACAAGGAGGTACTGTCTCACCCAAGTAACAGTGGTAAAGTTTAACAGGGCAGCAAGTAATAAATTTTGGAGAGGATGTGGCAAGACAGAAACTCTTATACATTGTTGGTGAGATTATAAAATGGTGCAACCATTCCGAAAGGCAGTTTGGCATTTCCTCAAAAAGCTGAACATAGAATACCATATGACCCAACTATTTTACTACTTTTATGTGTAATTAAATGATACATTCCAATGAATTGCTCAACAAAAATAAAAGTAACAAATGACAGCTTCAAAAAATATATTTTTAGTAAGTTTATCTTCTGTAAGACGTTTTGGGGTATAATAATAGAAACTGTTTGGTGGAGCTTCCCGAGTAAAACAAGCTTGGAAGCAGGAGTGGCATCCACTTCCACTTGGCTCCAGAAACCCTATGAACCTAGTGTAAGGATGAAAGTTATAAAGTGTTCAAGTCTTTCGTTCACAGGTCACTATGAGTTGTCTATGACTCAATGGCACTTAACAACAACAACAACACAGAAACACAGAAAACAAGCAAAGTTTTTTAAAACAAGGTAATTACTAACTCCAGGGAGAACAAAATGTTGTAAGAAAAATAAATACAATCACACCACAGTTCACGGACCAGCTGTAAAAAGCAGTTCAATAATTATCATTATGTAAACATTGAATACTGACTGAAGAAAAAGTGTAATTCAGTCATCTTAGAAGGCTAGAAGGAAGAGGTATACCTGAAGGACAGAGGAAGAGAAAGGGAGAAAGAACTAAATGAATGTCTATAGACAGTCAACAGGTAACATCTAAAACTGAAAAATGACAACATAACAAAAATTATGTAATTTTTAAAATATGATAGCATATGTGAACAAAAGGGGACTCTGATGGTCTACTGGCAAGAAGCTGTGCTGCAATCTCGAAGGAACATGGTTTGAATCTACCAGCTGCTCCAAGGGAGAAGGATGGCCATCTTCTCCCATGTAATTAGCTGCCTCTGAAAATCCATCAGAGGGTCAGCTACGAGTTGGTTCTGACTCTGCAGTACACAACAACAACAACAACATATGAGTAAAAACAGTTGAGGAAGCTCAAAATGCTGCCCTAAACCCCCCTGCCATTTGATTTTCTGACTCATGGTGACCCAGTAGGACAGACAGCCCTTAAGACTCACAAGGCTGCCAAACTTTACAGAAGCATCAGGTCTCATCCTTCTTCCAAGAAGTATCTAGTGAGTTCAGACTGCATCTCAATACTTTGACCAGTATACTACCAGGAATCCTATGGTTTCCCTCAAAAACACTTCATTGGCATTAAGTTAGAACCAACTCATAGGATGTTTTGAGAGTCTACAAATCACACAATAGGAGATTTCTCATCTTTCTCAGCTAGTGGATTTGAACCACCCACCTTTGAGTTGACAGTGCAACACTCTACCCACTAGGCCACCAGAACTCCCTGTGGTTGCCCTAAGGAACTAGGGCAAGGTGAAATGGGGACAATTTTTATCATTACATGATTTAGAGAATTGTTTCATTAATAATAAAGATTTAATAATAGAAAAAAGGGACACTAAATAGTAAGATACTAAGAAAAAGATAGCTTTTCTAATTTGTGATACTGATATAAGAAAAATAAAATTCAAAGTTCAAAGCCTTAAAAGGAACTCAGTAGCAAATTTATATTAACAGATGGTGTAGTACAACAAAAAGGAATAACAAGCATAAATAATGTCTACCTACTAGAGAAAAGGTATTTTCACTAGATAAATAGTGAAGTTTTTATTGTTTGTGGGATTTCTTTTTTAATCAAGCTTTAATAAACTGGGATAAAACTAAGAGGAAGGTTTTTACCATATTTCTCTTAGAAATCCACAGAACAGACAGAAAATGCAAATATGACAATGTGATAATAATTAGGTAGCTTGATTTTAAAGATAATTAAAACAATTCACCAAATTGCTCAGAAAGCATAGGTTTTTTTTCAAACAGAAGAAAGTTTTAAAATATTTAAACATTTCTTCGGCCAGAAAGGAAATCAATAAAACTCATGAAGCAAAAATTACACACGATACTTTCTCAAGCCACGCAATAAAACGAGGATTTTTTTTTATTTAAAAAGTCAAATAAAATAACAGTGATGACTACCACAAAGTCAACCACTTGGAAACATTTAAATACACATATAAAATATTTTTAACAGAAGAGCTCATTTCAACCAGAATTACAAAGTTTGTAGAACAAGAGCAAAAGTATTACAAAGTAAAAGTTTTGGAGATTTCTCTAAAGCAATATGCAGAAGATATGTAACTATAAAGGACTTCGCAGTTGATGAAAATGTCCTACCTCTCTGTTATCCAGTAAGGAGTAGTCATTAGCCCTGCTGGTACAGTGGTCAAAAACTTGGCTGCTAACTTAAAGGTCAGCAATTCTAATTCACCAGTTGCTCTATGGAAGAAAGATATGGCAAACAGCTCCATAAAGATGTACCACCTGGGAAACCCTATGCGCAGTCTGTCTTAAGGGGTCATCATTACGAGTTGGAATTGACTCAACGGTAGTAGGGTGTCTTTTTTATTTTGGTTTAGCAATCTGTGACTATTGAGCACTTGAAATGTGGCCAGTGTGATGGAAGAACTAATTTTTAAATTTTATTTCATTTCCATGAATTAAATGTGAAATAGCTACAAGTGACTAGAGGCTCCCATATTGCACTGTGCAGTATGATGACAAGTATATTTTACTTGTTTTGTCTATCTACAAGGGTTATTTTTCCACTAAAAATTGAAGAGTAACAGATACAATCAAACACACAAATGAAATGTATAGCTTGGTGAACTTTTATGTATATGACTACCTCCCAGACTAAAATTTAGATCATTTGCTCTGAGCCCTTCCTGGCCAGTGCTCCCCAACAGTGTTCTGACTTCTTGCACTATGAATTAATATGGCCTGTATTTGAGCTGCATGTGGACACAATCATCTATGAACTACATAGCCTTTTGTGTTTGGCTTCTACTGTGGCTTGAAATGTGTTCCCCCAAAACAAACTGGAATCTTAAGCCCTATCTATACCCATGGATTTAATCCCATTTAAGAATAAAGCTTTCTTTGTTGTGTGAATGAGGCCATTTTACCATAGGATTTGTACTAACCCTAATTACTTTTGAGTAATAAAAAAGAGCAGATTAGACACAAGAGCCAACACAAATAGGTAAAGACAGACATCATGTGAAGATCACTGAAGAATGGAGCAACAGAAGCTGGAAGGGACAAGGATCTCCACCCAGAACCAATACAGAGCACCTTCTTCCATAACTTCTAGTTCCATAACTTCCAGTATTCTGAACTGTGAGAAAATACATTTCTGTTCCATAAAATTACTAGCTTGTAGAATTTCTGTTACAGCAGCACTCTTTCACTCAACATGATGGCATTCACGTAGTTTTAGGTAACTTAAGCCTATTATTTTTCATTGTATTACATTGTATGGACATAACTAAAATGTGTTTACTCATTCTACCATTGATGGATATGTGACTTATTACAAATACAGCCAGTATCTCACAGGAGATATATGCTGTTGCGTTCTTAGAAGCCATTGAATCAACTACAACTCACTCATAGCAATCCTATGAACAAGTCTGAGCCTTGCCCCATTCTGTGCCAACCTCATCATCTCCGATACATATGCTTGAGTCCAGTGTCATAGACACTGTATCAATCATCTTGCTAAGAGCCTTCCTCTCTTTCTATGACCTCCCACCTTTCCCAGTATGATGTCTTTTCCCAAGGAACTCCTGACAACTCAAGGTCTATGAGACAAAGTTTCAGCATCCTTGGTCGAATTTCCTCCAAGATAGACTTGTTTGTTCTTTTCACAGCTCATTTGACATTCAGTATTCTTCTCCGACACCACAATTTAAAGGCATCAATTCTTCAGTAATCCTTATATACTGGCCAACTTTCAGATGCATAGGAAGCAAATGAAAATATCATGACTTTGACAGGTGCACTTTAGTTTTTAAACTGACATCTTTGCTCTTTAGCACTTTGGAGTGGTCCTTAATAGCACATTTTCCCAATGCAACATGTCTTTTTATTTCTTTACCTTTGTTAACATCAGAGTTGATTGTGGATCCAAGTAAAATGAAATCATTGACAACTTCAATTTCTTTCCTCTCTCTATCATGATGCTGCCTATGGATCCAGTGACGAGGATTTTTCTTTTCTTTATATTGAAATGTAATCCATACTAAATGCTGTAGTCTTTGATCTACTGCAAAAAGAGCTTAAAGTCCTCTTCACTTTCTCTAAGATTGTGTCATCTGCATAATGCTGATGGTTGTTGATAAGTCTTCTTTCAATCTTGATGCCACACTCTTCTTCACGTAGTCTGTTGTTGCTGTTGTTGATATGTGCCGTCGAGTTGCAGCTCTGAAGCCTGCCCTGTGATTAGCCAGTCTCACTAATTCTGAGACACCAACCCTCATTGCCCTAGTTACTGTATCAATCCATCTGATCTGGGGCCTTCCTCTCCCACGTCCATCCCTCCACACTTCCAAGCATGATGTCCTTTTCCAAGGACCAGTCTTTCCTGGACACATGCCCAAAGTATGTGAGATAGAGCTACAAAATCCTACCCTCCAAGAAGAAACTTGGTTTCACCCTCTCCAAGACAAACCTATTTGTTTTCTTGGCTGTCTATGTATGTTCAAGACTCTTCTCCAGCACCACAATTTAAAGCCATTGATTCTTCTTCTGTCATTCTTAGTCATTGTCCAGCTCTCTGATGCGTAGCAAATAATTGCAAAGACTATGGCCTGTATTAGGCACACCTTAGTCTCTAGGCTGACATCATTGTTTTTCAGTACTTTGGAGAGTTTCTTTAATTATTTGCTAAGCCTTGAAGTAATACCTGTTCTAATTTTAAGCCACATACTTTGTTCCTCTGTTCTGTTTAGACAACTGCTTCTTGGTCTATATACAAGTTTCACATGAGCAAAATTGAGTTTCTAGGATTCCAATTTTTCTGATATTATCCATAATTTTTTATGACTCACACAGCTAAATGCCTTTGCATATTCAGGAAAGCACAATTAAACATTTTTCTGGTATTCTCTGCTTTCCACCAAGATCCACTTGACATCAGCCTCTTCTGAATTCAGCTTGATTTTGTGGCAATTCCTGTTTATGTTCCGGTCATTTAAAAATAATCTTCAGCAATATGTTTACTTGCATATGATATTAATGATAGTGTTAAATAATTTCCTACATTCTATCGATCACCCTTTTTTTAAAAAAAGATGACAAATATGAATCTCTTCCAGTCAATTGGCCAGGTGGTTAGGTGCCTTTCAAATTTCCTGGCTTGGATAAGCACATCCATGGCTGCATCTATTTGTTGAAATATATCAATTTGTATTCCATCAATTCCTGGGGCCTTGTTTTTGCCAATGTCTTCAGTGCAATTTAAACATCTTCAGTAATTATCATTGATTCTTGATTATATGCTACTTCCCGAAATGCTTCCATGTAAACCAATTCTTTTTGGTACAGTGGATTGTTATCCTTTCCATCTTCCTGGAAGCTTCCTGTAGCATTCAAGATTTTGCCCATAGTATCTTTCAATGCAAGGCTTGACTATATACGCTTGTGGGCGCATGCGCACTTACGCATGTGCGCAGTTACAGGGAGCGATGCCATAAAAGAACTGAAGTCTTTTAATTGTTATGTTGGTGAAGAATATTGAATACATCGTGGATTGCCAAAAAGAATAAATAAATCTGTTTGCGAAGATGCGCAGCCAGCAAGTTCCTTAGAAGCAAGGAGTTCGTCTCACATATTTTGGGCATGTGATCAGGAGAATCTGGTCCCTAGAGGAAGCTACTGTGCTTGGTCAAATCATGGGGAAAGAGGAAGCCCCTCAAGGAGATTTATTGGCATAGTGACTGTAACAGTGGGTTACACAGCACAGCAGAGATTTCGAGGATGGCACGGGATCTGGCAGAGTTTTGTTCTTTTGTATATAAGGTCTCTGTGAGTCAGCGCTGATTCAATAGCACCTAACAAGAACATGAATGTTGGAGATATATATATATCTATCCTCATATATATATATATATATATCCATCCTCATTAGAAACACTGACTGAGTCAATGAAATTGCTGTTAATTTGAGTGAACATTGCCAAACATTTTCCCAAAGTTGTTCTATTCACTCATTTACCTCTCCAATAGCAGTGAAAATGTGTTCTATTTCAAGCCTGTCTTACTTTCATAATTATAAAAAAATGCTATGTTGATACTTTGAAACAGCAAAAAGAACTTTTTTCTATAAAAACTCCATAATTAGTAGTAAATCTAACACTATGTCAGTGATCATTTCTGCCACTCAGTCTGATTCACAGAGCTATCAAGAGAAAGTTTGGCTTTATGGCTTTGGAATCAGACGGTTAAAGGGAGGACCTTCAAGGCAGAGCTCTGTGAGTTTCCGCAAATTACTAACCCTCCCTGAACTTCAGGTTTGTTTGCCTGGGAATAGTAGTAATGATATTACCACTTGAGAGAATTTTATAAGGATAATAAACCAAGGCTTGAAAAATCCATTGCAAGTACCTAGCATATAGTAAGAGTTTAAGAAATATTCGTTATTATTGGTTTTAGTGATAGACATATCAATATTATATTAATTTTATTGTATATTATTGTTGTTGTGGTTGTATCATCTGCAGAGGGTCAAGGACTGCAGCCTTCAGTATGGACTGAGGCTCAATGTCAAGAAGACAAAGATTCTCACCACTGGACCAATCGGTAGCAT
>NW_006399816.1:7863900-7970082 GCF_000299155.1 Elephantulus edwardii
GTGCTGCCAATTGGCCCAGTGGTGAGAATCTTTGTCTTCTTGACGTTGAGCTTCAATTCATATTGAAGACTACAGTCCTTGACCTTCTGCAAGAAAGTACTTCAGGTCCTCCTCAGTTTCAGCAAGCAGGTTGTGTCATCTTCATAATGAACATAGTTGATGAGTTTTCCTCCAATATTCCTCCTCATACAGCCCAGCCTCCTGAATATAGAAAGTTGTTCTGCATATAAATTGAAATGGTGTGGAGACAGGACGCATCCCTGATGCACTCCTTTCTTGATTTTGAACCATGCAGTTTCCGTACTCTGTTCTGAGGACTGCTTCCTGGTCCAAGTATAGGTTTCACATAAGCACAAGCAAGTGTCCCATTTTCCTCAAGGTTAGCCACAGTTTGTTGTGATCTGCATAGTCAAATGCCTTTGCATCATCAGTGAAACACAGATAGACATTCCTGGTGGCCTAGAACTTAGGGAGTTTACACTGCTAACCCCAATGTGGCACCTTGCTGATGGTTTGAGAACACCAGAGATTTGGAAAGAGAAAGAAAGGCAATCTCCTCCTATGTGATTGATAGGCTCTAAAAGGTCATTGAAGGTCAGCTATAAATAGATTCCAACTCAATGGCAATGAGGTTTGAGAGTTTTCTTTAAGGTGTTAATTCTTAGTGAGTCTAAATGCACGGTAAATCATTTTTTTATTATAAAGCATTTTAGATTCATTCCCTTTTGCTATTCCCCTCTCCTCCCCTGCCCCCCATTTTAACACTTTTCAATTTCTATGAAATTCTTTTCTAATCTCTATGGTCATGACAGGTTTTGTGTTTTGTTTCTCCCCCCGCCCCCAAATGGTCAGAAGCCTTGAACAGCTTCTACACTCAATTTAAGGATCTGTTTGCTGGAGTGTTGCTAAGTGCAAATGCATCTAATCTGCCAAAACCAAATTAACTCCTAATACACATGGGGCCATGTTCAAACAGCAAACAGTTGGTAAAAAGTATAAACACTTTGCTTCTCTTTATTCCGTGTGGATTTAAACATCATTATTAGACTTAGAGCCACATGTCTACTGAAATCACACACAATTATCACAATTTTTTAAAAATAATCACATCATCAACTTACTTAGTCAATTGAGGGATGATACTAAGGCCTTCCAACTCATTTAACCCAACAGGTTTGTTTTCTTTTCTTCCTATTATCGGTTCTTTGAATGACTATATTCTGTCTCCCTCCTCCTCTTCCTCCTCCTCTTTTTCTTTTTAAAAATCCATCTTCTCAAGCCTCATTAGAAACACCGGCCATATTTGGAACTAATCACTTTTATTGCTATCTCTTTTACATTCTAACTCTAAGCAGATCTTTAGTTTTCAATATAATGCTGTTCTCTATTGAGTCCTAAGGCAAAATCTTGTACTTGAACACATATGTGTGGCGGATGAGTTTCAAATGCAATCAGTTAATCGACACATCACAATTGAAATGACTCTGCCTGCTCCGTCCCAATTTTCCAGCAGAACTGCTGTTTGTCAATAGCTTTATATTGGAAATCTGCAAGTTTAGGGGTTCATTCAATCAAGCTTACCTATGTTTTTTCTTCTGTCTGGGATTTTCTTATGTCCTGGTCCCTCGGCTTGGCGCCTTATCCCTGAATGGCCATGTTCCTCCAACTTTTCCTGCTCTGTTCCCGCATGATTCTTTCCTGCAGGTCACACCCATTGTGCAGAGAGATGCCTGCCTCTACCCTCCCTCTGGAATGTCTTATTACTTGGGCTCTGATATTAGCAAATCTGGGATGAAGCAGTCATAGCAAGTTGCAGCCCCCTTTTTTTCACCAACAGAAAGCATCCTGCTGTGATCCAGGAGAGAAGGTAGATATTAGCATCCTATTCAGGTGTAACAAGACAAACACTTATGGACAGGATCTTCACAGATGTCAGCTTCCATTGTTACTATTTAGATGTCCTGGGGGGAGGGCTGTGGTCTAGACAAGGGCTGAGGAAGCAGAGGACAGAGGAGCCTACATCAGCTGCTTTTTCCTCAAAGAAGCCCTGCCTCCCTTTGTCCTCCTACATTAATGGACTTGCTCTAATGATCTTCAAGATGGTTCTCATTCCCGCTGATCTTTAAGAAGCACGTTGTGTAGGGGGAAGGGGACACTCTTTTCAAATCACTTTTTCGCAGACAGGTTTCCGATCTGACCCAAGGCCACATCCTGGGCATCTGGTTTCTGTAGTTTCAAGAATTAACGGCTCCTGATCAATTGAGCCGGAGTTCCAAGGCTACTTCTTGTCAAATTGCATTCTCTGATCATTTGCCAGGCCCCTCACTCCATACACACACACACACACACACACACACACACACACACACACACGCACTCCTCCACCTCTTGGGCTCTATCCCCGTGTCACATCCAAATATGGCTTACAAAAGCAGAAACTGGAAAGAGCTAAGCAAGCACAACAGCTGAGCACAGAGCAGGCACAGTGAAAGGACACAGGATGGAGAGCCTTGGGGCCCTGGGAAGAGGGATGGAGCTGGGGGTTATGTCTCTGAAATATTCCCACAAGAGCAGCTGCAGGCACTCAGGTCTTCAGGGCAAAACAATGGGCACATATTTTGAATTGTTTACCAATTTGGACCCTTGGGAGAGGAAAGGCACTTATGCCTCTCTCTTGGTAAGTACCAACTGAGGTTGCACAACCCCTGGAAAGGGGTAGCCTGGAAAAGAATTAAAGCTCAAATGAGCTGTTGATCTGGTAAGTCTTCAAGATTTCTTCCAACCTTGAGAGGTTATGAAATTCCTTGAGGAAGAAAAATGGGAAAGGGGGTGGAGAGAGAAAGAGAATGGGGGAAGGGAAGAATAAACTGTAAAAGGAAGCAGAAGATAGTTAGAGGGTGGGGTTGTTCTATGTATGGGACCAAACAGAGAGAAACTGGGAGTTTCAGGGAGGAGGTGGGTGGGGTCTGTATCTCTAGGCAGTCGGGGAGATTATCTTGAGGTCATAAGACCCCCATTTCTGTCTTCTGGCTCCCGTCTTTGAACCTGATCTTGTATAGGAAGCTCAGGCTTGGCTGAGCAGGGTGTGTATCCAACCACCACACAGCTAAACTCCTGACAAAGCAGGAGCAGGATTGTTCAGCTCACCTGAACATTCCTCCGCAGCCACACAGAATCCTTTGGGGTTGCCACCATGACCCTTAGGACAGGGAGGGACAGAAAGGAGACTTCTCCCAAGCATCCATAACTAGAGGATGAGGTTGAAGCTGAATCGCTGAGCCCTGCTGGCCTATGTCAAAATACAATCACCTGTGCATGGATCTCCAAACCACTCACAGCAATTCGGCTGGTTCCTGCTACTTCTCACAGGCTCTGACTGTGGATAGAACAAAGTCACCATTTTCTTCCTGCATTTCTGGGCCACAGTGTCCTGGCTGAGCTGTGACCAGGGCAGGGCTCCTCTGTCAGGCCTTTAAAAGGGAGTGATTTCTGAGAGAGCTGGGCTGGTCTGGGAAGGGAACCTGGGCTTAGGTGTCTAAGAAATGTCACAGAGACAGGCCTGGGAATAGGACTGGATGCTGACTGCTTGGATGCAAACCTGGCCCAGACTGCACTGGTCCAAAAAGGAGGACCAGATCTCCATGGTGAGAGTGAGAGAGAAGAAATGGGGAGTGGGAGGAAGGAATGAGAGGGATACAGTTTTCATTGTTTCCTTAACTTTTCTTCTTTTTTCCAAGAAAGACTGACACAATGGCTAATGGGCTTGAGCATGACTGAGGTGGTGAGGTTGGCAGAGAGCAGGGTGAGGTTCTGATCTGTGTCCACAGGGTCGCTGAGTCATAGCCCACTGCACACACCTGACACCACCATCACCCCCTTCCAGTAACAGGGAGGTGCACAGAAAGGATTCAGCTGAAGCCCACAGTAGCCCAGCCAAAGAGCAGCAACACTCTTTTCTGCTCCCCCCTCAAGGAGTCGCCTTTCTAGGACTATTAAATCAGGCTGGCCATGATTCTACACATAAGCACCCATCCTGCTACCGGTCCGTGTATTATTTGCTGAACACGTCCCCGCCCCCACGCCAACCCTACATACACTTGGCTCCAGGCTAAAGGCGGTAGCTTTTTCTGTAGTTTATGTTTAATTTAACTTCTCTGGTGGAAGCCTGGCGGTTCAGCGCATGTGGACCCTTCTGACACACACACACACACACACACACACACACACACACACACACTCGCTCACATACTGTCTTGCTCGAGATCTCAAGCTGGTATTGAGATCCAGAAACTAGATAGCGCGTGCATGCACATGCACACATACACACACACTCCCCTCTCTCCCATTACTTGTGCTCCGCTCTGGGCGCATGCAGAGCCCTACCACCCCCCATCCTTCCCTTCCTAGCCTCCCCACCTCCACTTCCACTTCCTTCCATGTGCCTTCGCCCCTCCATCCCAGAGTTGAGGGCTCCAACGCTGGCAGTCACAGAACTGTCAGGCAAACACAGTTATCACACAAAAGACTCACACTGGTGGTTCCAAGTGCTCCTTTCTCTTTCGATTTCCTCCATCACCCCACCCCCACCCCACCCCAGCCAGGCTTCCTCCCGGGGTCCTCGGACAGAGAGTCACCGGGCCCAGTTCAAAGTGATTGTTTATTGACTGTTTACACACAGACGCATATAGAAAAGGGCGCGGGCTCCGGGGGCGCTAATCCCTCCCAGGCCGCACTTGTGCTGCGCTTGGCAGGAAGGGTTGGTCCACAGGCTCCAAAACCCCCCACCCCAACCCCTACGCTTTCCTTCCAGAACGAAAAAGGACCCCGGCCCACGATGCCGCGCCCACCCTCCACCTCCCTCCCTCCCCGCCCACCTGTCTGCCCGCCCGCCCCCTCTACTCTACACAGTCACACTTAACAGGACACAGACTTTTCTCCTACAGAGCACGCTCATCTGGGGGCTAAAAGCCCGACAAAGAGATTCTCTAGGAAGGTGGTGCGGGCGGGGCGCCACGAGGAGCGGGAGGATGCTTCTCTCCACCGGATCTCGCCGGAGGCCCGCCGAGGCTTTGTGCGGGACCAGGGGCGCCAGGACCCACTGAAGAACTAACTAGTCAAGGGGCCACAGTTGGCTTCCTACGCCCCCCTCTTTCTCTGGCTGGGATCAGGGCCCAATGGGATAGCATGGACCTTCAGAAACCAAAAGCATATCGACAACGAAATTGGCCCAGCTCCAAGCCTGAACCCACTGTGGAAAAGGGGCGCGCTGTCTCGGAGCGCCGTCAGTTAGGAGAGAAAACGGATTCCTAGCCACCGCTGTACAGACGTCCAGCTTTTCCAGAGGCTGGGAAGGGCTCTTAGCACCAGGCCCGAGAGTGTCACTGTCTTTGAAAGGAATGAAAATATGAAAGTCACAGCCCTGGACTGAAGGGCGCCCCAGGCACCCGGTTCAGCTCCAGCTGGTCAGAAGCAGCCTAGAAACATTGGCAGAAGGGGGAACGTTGCGGAAGAACGAGGACAGAAGGGTTTGGTTCCCAGTTGAAAGGAAGGTTTTTCACACAAAAAGAAGTATCGGTGGAAGGGATCCTTGCGCCCTGATACCTGATCCTTCCTCCCGGGAAAAGGCAGAGAGGGCGAGAGTGGGGTAAGGATCCCAGGGCTCTTGAGTTAGAACATCTATTAGAGGTTCCAGGCTGGTCCCAGAGCCACAGAGTTACCGCCAGATGTGTTGTTTCCTATCCAGAGCCCTGGATGGGCTCGGCGGTGGAGCAAAGAGGCATAGAACTCGCCGCCAGCTGCTTGTTCCCGCTGGTAACACTCGCAGTGGGCATGGAGAGGTATAAATATTTGCCTCCACCAGTTGTGGGCCGTGGCTTATTTGGAAAAGGAGCGGGCAAACTGCTTGAGGGGAAGGAGATTCTGCCAAGAAATTGACAGCAGGCTGCAGGTACCAGGAGTGTTGAAGTCCGTCCACTCCCTACCGGATTTTGCTAGTAGTACTCAAGGTTGGGAAATGACAAGGGGGCGGAGTAAGTGTACCCAGGGGAGGGATGGGGTCGTAAGTCCTGCCAGCCCAAGGCTTCAGCTCCTATGGACCCAAGATGAAGAGGGGGAATGGGCAGGCCAGCTGGGCACAAGGCTCAGCCCGCCGTCTGCCTGTAGTTGCCATTAATCTCCTGGGCAATATTGACCGCCTCGGCGCCCAGGGGCAGCCGGTCGCTGTACTCGGAGCCCGCCTCGAACTCTTCTTGGTTAGCCTTGGACTGGGACTCCACTAGCGAGCAGGCCGCCAGGCTTTCCTCTCTCTGCAGATCCTGGCTAGGATCCTCCGGCTCCGGGTCTTCATCCAGGCCCTCGCCTTCATCCGGGGCCTCTTCTTCCGGCTCCTCGCCGACTGCCTCGCCGCCCGCGGGGTAGCTTTTCTCTGACTCGAGGTAGGAGGCACGCGGGTCGAAGTCAGCGGCGATGCGTTTCTCCATGGGGTCAGGGGCCTGTGGCCTCAGGATGAGGCGGTAGGGCTTACCCGGGTGTTTGGCCAGCAGATGGCAGCAGGCGGCGCCCAGCAGGGGCACGGTGGCCAGCACTAGGAGGAACACACTCACCACCACGATGACCAGCAGCGAGGGCAGCTCCTTCTTGGTGGTGAACACCACCTGCACGTGACATGCCTCGCCTGCCAGCGCCAGGCACACCGAGTAGTTGGTGCCGGGCCGCAGACCGCGGAACCAGTAGGTGTTGACGCCCTCCTCCACGCGGGACCACTGCACCGCAGCGCCGCCTCCCGCAGGGCACAGGTAGAGCAGGCGCAGCGGCTGTCGGCCGGGCCGCCTCGCTCCTCCGGCCCCGCCGAGCCCAGGGCTCCAGCGCGCCGCCAGCGGCGTCAGCTGCACCCGCGCCTCGCGCTCTGCCACGTCCAGAGCGATGACGCCCAGTTCAAAGACATGGGGCTTGAGGTCTGAGCTCTGGTTGAAAGCGTGGTTGGACACATACCGCGAAGGGTCCCCGCCTCCGCAGCTCTGCTCCTCCGTGGGATCCACCGGAACCTGGTCATCACCTTCCTCTCCCTCACCTGCCTCCTCCTCCGGCCCCGCCTCGGTCTCCCCAAGGATGCTGACCCTGGCCAGGCCTTGGCCTTTAGTTTTGCTTTCGGGCTTAGAAGGCAGGACACTGTTACCGCGACCCTTGCCTGTAGACTTGCGCTCCGAGACCGGGGTCTGCCCACCTGGCTCACCTCCAGCGCTGGGCGCATGCTTCGGGGGTCCTGTTGCTGCCACAGCCACACGTATTGACGTCGAGTTTGCGCCCAGCTCATTCTGCGCACGGCAGGTGTAGACACCCGCCTCCTTGGCACTTAAGAGGGGTACCAATAGGGAGCCATTGGCGAGGGCCAGGAAACGCGGGGTAGCTGGGGGTGCGGGCCAAGCAGGCGCCAGAGTTGGAGCTGGAGCCTCGGTCTGCGGGGGCCCGTCTCCATCCCCTTCTCCCTCCCCATCCTCCAGCCCATCCCCGCCGTCATCGTCCTCCTCTTTCAGGGCTGGGGGTTCTAAGGTTACAGTGCCACCCGGAATCTGAAGGTGCCATTGCAGGCGGGGTGTCGGGTGGCCTTCGGCGGTGCAATGCAGCACGAGCGTCAATCCAGCTCGCAGAGGGCTGCCCGGTGATTCTGGCGCTGGCTCTGCGCTCAGACGCACGCTGGGCGGTGCGCAGGGCAAAGCGGGCAAGCGGTGCACCGGCACCCCCTGCAGCGCGGGAGGCGAGGCGCATGCAATGGAGTCAGGCTCGGGCAGCGAGACTCGAGTGCTCGCAGCCCAGGCCTGCAGCCACACAAGACCGCAGCCGCAGTGGAAAGGGTTGTGATAGAGCTGCAAATGCGACAGCGCGCTCAGCTCGTCGAAGGTGCCCGGCGCCAGCGTACGCAGACGGTTGTTGTTGATGCGCAGGGAGCGCAAGTCCGGTAATGCGCCGAGCGCGTCTCCAGGCAGCGAACCTAGACGGTTGTGATTCATTTTGAGCAGCTGCAGAGCGCTCAGGTTACGCAGGTCGCTCCACGGGAAACTGGATATGAGGTTGTGGCTCAGGTCGAGGTTCTTGAGCTGGCTCAGCACAGCCAGAGAGCCTGGCTCCACTGTGCGCACCTCGTTGTGTGCCAGCCAGAGAGAAGTAACCTGCGTGACGTTGACGAAGGCCCCGCGACGCAACACAGTGATTTTGTTGGCGGACAAACTAAGCGTGGTCACATTGGCCGGTAGCCCCTCGGGCACTTCGCGCAGTTCCTTGTAGGCACAGTCGGCAAACTGGTGAGCATACTTGTCCACGCAGGCGCACGGCTCCGGGCATCCTCCCGCCACTCGGAGCAGCGCGCAGACCAGCCAAACGGCCCTCAAAGACGCCATTGCTGCTCCTGCAGAAGGAAGGGGGGGGCAGTTAAGGGGAGAAGGTGAACCCCAGCTCCCCTCTCCTATAAAACTCTTCCTAACCAAGCTGATCTAGAGCGGGTCCCAGAGCTCCTTGTAATCTTCTGTAGGTGGAAGATCCTGTCTTCCGCACAGATGAAGCTCCATGAAAGTTTGGGATTCAGTACATATTGCGTCTTAAGGCCTTGAGGTTATTTCTAGCATTCTCATACCTGGCCCCATCCCCGCCAAGCACTATAGGCTGAGCAACTCTTAAATCTGCCCCTTCTTTTTCAGAGTCTCCGCTCAGCCTGTAAAAAGGATCCATAGAAAGGGTGTCTTTGTCTCTGGCGGTCTGTCTGTCTTTCCTTTGTCCCAAGAAACAGCATTCTCACACTGCACCCATACAGCTGCACACAATACATACAGGCTTGAGGTCTCTATCAATCTGCCAACTTCTGTAGGGGCTTACAGTGTGTGTCTATTAGAAGGTTCACAACACACACACACAACCGACACACAGGCACCTATGCAGTATTCTCTGGAGACTTCATTGTTCAACCAAAAGAACTAGCCATTTGCACAGCATTTCCCACCACGGTGCAAAGTGCTTTCCAATTCATTGTGAGAATTGCCCAGAGAGGACTTGCGTCCTTACTTGAACCGAACTACACCACACAGGGACATAGACACCCGCTTGCCTGTGCACACAGCCCACCCCAGGGCTGAAACCCCAAGTTTTCCTAACCCATCTGATTAGCAATGCCTAGAACATGAACTTGGGGCGAATACCCCAGGGATAAGAGCAGACCTGCAGGGCCCTAAAGGACAGCTAGATCCTTCATGGTCAACTTTGCATCTGGAAAAGACAATCTTCCTTGGATATCCAGACAGAAAGGTTGAGGATTGGTCCTGGAGCACTCCTTTGGATTCCCCCTGGGGCCCAGCTTGACCGAAGGACCCCACTCGAACGCCCAAGGAAACTACCATAAGCTAATAAGGTACAAACACTCCCGCCCCAAGGCTAAAGATTCTGCAGCTTGCTGTCCAGTTTCACGATGCCTGATCCTTCCCACCCCACAAAAAAACCCAAAATACAAAAACTGGCCTTCTTCTCCCCAGGCGCACAAAAGCACTTAGGCACAAATACCCCGCCCCTGCCTGGGTGGGGGGGGGAACTGTCAGACTTGGCAACGTCCCTCCCTTATTCCATCCTTAGAACCGGGTCCCCTGCTCCGCCTTTGATCCCCAGGGAGGCCCCCTTCCCTATCTTATCCCACCCAGACCCAACCAACAGAGTTCTGCCCCCCCAGGCGGAACCCACCTCCCAAACTGAGTTGAGGCTGTAGATCCGACTCCGTGGCTTACCCGTTGCGCGCTGACAGGGCTCTCTACACTATCCTTCAGATGCTGGGTCGCTTAGCCAGGACCTCTGCCTGGGGATGCTCCCCGCATCTGTTGCTGTGGCTGTGGGGGAGAAAGGAGGGAGGGGCAGGGAATAGGCAGGTGAGTTTAAGGGACTGCCCTGGTCCCACTTGCAGTATTTTCCTCTTTCTTCTGCTCCCCCCACTTCTCACTGGTTGCAGGTTGGAGAGGGTCCGAGCGCGCTACCAGACTCAGCGGGGACGCGCACAGCCTCTCCCACCTCCAGCATCATCTACATTTGTTAAAGACCCTCCTCCAGACCAAGACCGAGACATGTCGGTCACAGGGGGCGTCCCCATGCCCGTGACCTCCACTCAATTCTTTGCAGCTCACCGCACCCCAATAATCCACGTCCCTCCACATTTACACACCCACAGGCCTGGTAATTATCCCTTTCAACATGGCCCCCACAATCAAACACATTTGCACAGACACGTACAGACCCTCACTCATTCCACACAGTCGACCTTTACACGTTAGAATTATTCATAATACAATAATTGGGTTCATGTGCTGAGCTCTCACTAGGGCGCACACTCATTTACACACACACCCCTCACTCCCCACCGTCGCTCCCCGCTCGCACACATATTCACCGCACTCACCCTCATGCGCCCCGTCCCGCCAGCGCCAGGGAGCAAGGATGTTAATTGAATGCGAGCAGCTTTTACGCCCCACAACACGTGAGACAAACCATTTTTTAAGAATTTGGGGGGAAGAAAGGCGCGCGGCTGGGGGGGGGCGTGTCTTTGCCTTTAAACTCTTATTGCAATTGTGGACTGCTGCGCAGACGGACCCGAAACAGGACCCACAAGAGTTGCGCAGCCGGTAGCGCATGGACCTTTCCCTCCCACACTCCCCTTCTAGCCTCCTCCTTTCCAAGACACGTTCAACACGATGCATAATTGATAGTGTTAGCAGAGCGCCTCACCCTCCCTGCCGTTTTTTTGCCTCAGTCTGTGCAGATCCGAATCTTCATCTCCTCCGCTCCCCTCCCCTCCCGCCCGCCTCTCCAACCTTGCGACGAGAACGCGCTGCACCGCAGGGTGCGCGGGGAAGCGACGTTCCTCTCACCAGCCCGCCCCCGCCCTGCCTCTGAAACCCTGAGTAGTCTGGTCTTTTGTGGCTAAACCAGCGCTAGAAGACAACTACCCAATTTGCTGGCTGGTGAGAACCAAAGGACTGGGTAGGGGCCCCAGTCAACCCAAGCTCCAAAGAAGCCGACCAGAGAGCAGAAGCAGGGAGACCTCCAGCTCTAGTATAACGGGCCACAAGGGGTAGTGGAACCCACGAGAAATGTTACAAAACGTTTGCGCTTCTTGGAGCCTTGCGGGATGGGACTTAAGGCCGCGCATCTCCTCCTCCGCACGTAACTTCACAGGCTTGCCAGTGATCGCACTGCCACCCACCCACACCACCCGTCAATGCCGCCAGGGCCTGCCACCACCCGCAGTCTCACACCCTCACACAGCAGCCAGCCTCAAAAGATTTATAGACACTTTGCTGCTCCAGACTCCCCCTGTCTCTTGCTGAAACCCTGAAACCCTGGGATTTCTTTTTGCAAGGAGGGGAAGGTGCGGGGCAACCAAGGTACTTGCCTAAAACCCAATTTCTGCTCACTGCAGCCCCGGAGACAGCTGCTGACCAGAACCAAGACGGGGGACAGACTCGCCACCCCCCCCCCGCCCAGTCCTGCCCGCCCCTGTCATCCTTGCCCTAGACACTGGCCTCACGGGGCGCACGTGGCCCCTCAGCCCTCACCCCAGGCCATGGGGGTCTCCTGCTGTGGGTCGATGGCGCGGAGCTGGGGCCTCAGCGGAGATCAATACCCTGATTTGAGTGTCGAGCATTTTAATAAGCTGGGGAGGGGGTGGGGGAGAGATGGGCAAAGAGCTTCAACTAAAGGAACCGAGGGCCAGGAGGCTCAGAGGCTCCTTTGTAAATTAAATATGAGCGGATTGGTGCACACACGCGCTGAGTGTCCCTCCCTCCAGCCACAGCTACAGGCGTCCCTGCAGGAACTGGCCCCTCACTCAGCCCGGAGCTCAAAACCCAGAACTTCTCTTTGCCTGCCAATTCCTGGAGTCCCTGCAGTGAGCCAGGGAAAGGTACCCAGGCGCCCTGTAGGGTTGGGGCACAAGAAAGTCTAGGGTCCAGAGTTGCCTCCATTCCCAATGGAGACCTTACAGTGGGACAGCTAACAGCGTCTTTAACCCAGAACAAAGTCTGCATTTGGGGCCTGATGGCCAGAACGTGATGCCGGCAGTGGATCCTGCCACCAGCTTCTTTGTCTGAAGGGCGAGGGGGCCGTTCTGTGAGCCTTGGCCAGGGAAGATTAGTTAGGGAGACAGAGCCCCAGCAGTGAAGACAGAGACGGCTGAGCAATGATGCGGGCTCTTTGGGGTGGAGGTGAGAGCAGGAGATCCCAAATGGAGTGGAGCGCGCTTCGAGGACCCTCCTCCAGGTTTTCGCCTCTGTTTGCCTCTGAGAATGGAGGCGGGAGGGAGGAGGACAATCGGGAAATCCACGCGGGAGAAGGACGCACTTCTTTGCTTTCTGCTCAGAGATTCCCCAAACCGCAGAGGCCCGCCCCTCCAGCGTCCTGGGAACCTCCAGGGAGGCTTTGGGCAAAAAGATCTCTTATCATTGCTCTCTCGTCCCAGAGGCAAAAGCCGAGGGATTTAGCAGGGGGACCAGGCACCGGGTACTGGGGGGACTGCTAAAGGGCGCAGCAGTTGCACCCGCACGGACGCGGACTCCAAGGGATTCTGGCCACTCCCTCCCACTTTCTGGCAGCTCTGAGCTTTTGTCCCGAGTCTGCCCTAAGGGGAAAGATGCCCTTACCCCCGCATTCCGCCCAGGAGAGCCCAGCGCCCGCTCAGCCAGACTGGAGCCTGAGCCACCCGTGGCAGAGTCCGCCGAGGCCTGGTTTCGGATCCGCGTCTCCAGCTTCGGACTCGGAGCTCGGCTAAGAGACTGCGCGCATCGCGCCGGGCGCTGCGGCGCCGCACGGAAGCGAGTCTGATGTTTATAATGTCAATAACGGTACAATTTCTGGAGTGCTGGGGAACAGGAGCGAGGATACCACCCCCGCCGCCGCCCACGTCTTTGATCGTTAAAGATACAGGCACCTTAATCAGGTGTGCGGGTTAGCGGCGAGGAAAGGAGGGCTATCTGGTCCCAAATCGCACCAGATTCGGAATCTGACACAATTCGGGCTAAAATCTGTGGACAACTGGCTAGGGTCCCAACTCCAGACAGATCCAAGGGCAGAGAGAGATGGAGCCCCAGACCACCATACTTTTTGCTGACGGACTTCCACTTTCCACCCGTCAGATGCTAATCGTCCGGAAGGAGGGTGGGGTGGGTGGAAAGCCTCAGGCTCCAGGTTCTTGCTCTCCGGGCTCTGCCTGCTCCGATCTCAAGCCCTGGTCCTCGCGCGCCCCCTGCTGTACACCGCCCATTGGGCGAAGAGACGGGGTGAAGCATGAGGGCCTTGTCTCCCCCTAAGGGGGCTTCAGCACAAAACCTGTACTGAGGCGCGCGCTACCCTTCTCTGCAGTCTTGTGGAGTGACCTTCCCGAGGCGGGTAGGGGACACTTAACCAAGGTGCCCACCCCTGCCCATGTCCCAGGAATCGGCCACCTCCCCTCTCCTCTGACACAACATTGTTTCAGTCCTTGCTTGGTGTTTTCAGTGCCCAGGGCACAAGAGGAGCATGAAAATGTTAAATGAATAATCCTAGTCAGAAACCAAAGAGCGGGTTACTACGCCTGCGGTGACATCTTCCTGTATGTGCCCTTCCGCTTGACCTCTGGTCTTCTCGCATCTAGCCTGAGAAGACAGAGTTTTAAGTTCCACAACTTTGTCAAAAACCTGCAAGATGTGAGAGGTCTGAAAAACTAAAATTTGTTGGCTCTAAGAGGACAAAAGAAAACAGTAAAACTCGTCTAAGAAATGGTTGAGGAACTCTTTGGGACACGGAACATGGTGCAAATGGTTTCATTTTGACTCTACTGACGGGCTGATCCTTGTATTCCGTGTGGCATGTGGGTGATTTTTGCGCACTTTGAGGCCAGGGGTGGGGTGGGAAGGCCCCCGAGAGTCCGAGGCTTCAGATGTCCTCAACCAAAACCCCCTTGTGGCTTTCCAACTCCTTGCTCCAGCCAGAAGTTCCCGAGCACTCACAACTTCTTACCTCCTACCATCCAGTGTCCTTACCCCCAACACAAACACACACACACCCCTCTCCCACCAGCCTTGAAAGAACTTGCTGCCCCTCCAGAGACAGCTCACAGCTCCATGTGCCACACTTTCCTGCCCTGTTTCTGTTCTTCCCTTCAGAGACACACAGTCCTCAGGAAGACTCCTTCTGGCATCACATCACATCTGTGCATTAGCTGTGTGACTTTGAACAAATTTCTTAACCTCTCTATGATCCAGAAAAAGTGGTATAAGCATGCCTATTGCATTGATTAGAGAGCTCTGGTGGCCTAGTGGTAAGGACTTGTACTGGCAACCCAAAGGTGCTTGGTTTGAATCCACCAGCTGCTTCAAGGAAGAAAGCCAGATATTTTCCTCTCATCTGATTTATACCGTCTGAAAACCCACAACAGGGTCAGCGATGATGGCACATAACAGCAACAGCGTTTTATTGTTTGCTGTTAAGATTAAAAGAATCATTATATACACACCAAACCCTCTGTTGGTCACTTCTGACTCATAGTGCCCCAGAGAACCGAGTAGAACTACCCAAAAGGACCACCAACGCTGTAAATCTTTATGGAAGCTGATTGCCACGGTTTTCTCTTGCACAGCTGTTGGTGGGTTCAAATCTCCAACATTTTAGAGACAGCACTGTGCTACCAGAAAAAGTTTTAAAACATGCAAAGGGCTTAGCGTTTGGCACACAGAAAGCGCTTAGTTAATGAGCAATTATTTTATGCAACAATAACTAGAATTAGTCTTTTTTTCCTCCCTCACTTTGGTAAATTTTATACAGGTGTGTGACGCATACTCCACTACATGTATGTATCTGCCTCCCCTATCAGGGAGTGCCCCACGACGTCTGTTTTATTTCCACCCTGCACACACCCCATGAGCATAGGCAGTAATCAGAATCATTGTTATTATTATTTGCAACAGCTACCGAAATCCAATACTTACACCCAGATTCTGCCGCTCATGGCTGTGTGTGCAGTGCGCCTGGTTAGAAAGACTTACAGCTGCAGCTTTGGTGGAAGGTTTTTAATTAAAATCACAATCTGTTTAAGTATTTATTGGGCTCTGTGAATTTAATTATTTTCTAGGGAAAAACAAAACCAAAAAAAAGTCCCTATTTGCATATGGGAAGACTGGTTGACTGGGCGCAAAGGAGCAACCTGTGGCAGTTTGCTTGAGGCAACAGAGAGGAAATTCCAGAATGGTTCAAATGGAGCTTGACATTATTAATAACCCAGGTCCGGCCCACGACCTTCCTCCTGGTGCTTTCATGAAATTAGCTTAACGTGCTGGCAAGGCCGTTTATTGCCATCAAAGTTAACGACAGCTTTTCCAGTGGCAGCTCATGTGATTATCTGGATCTGCGCTGGTCTCATTCAGGATGGGAGCTCTTGTCTGAGTGAGCCAGCACTCGGGTTGAAGGACAGACAGCACAGTCAGCTGCTCCAGCCCGCTGCCTGCCAGGGCAAGACTTAACCTGGTGAAGAGCTGAGGGGAGAGGAGGACTGCAGAGGGGGAGTTGTTGTTATGATTCAAAACTGACCACTAGCTCACCCTTCACTGGGTTTTCAGAGGCCATAAATAGCGTAGGAGAAGATTACCCATCTACCCCTGTGAACTGTCTGCCTTGGAGTTGGCAGTGCAACTCCTTACCCATTATGCTACCAGAGTTGCCTAAATTCCATCTCAAGATCTTAATCAACTCTCTGTTGTTTTTGTTGTTATGTGCCGTCGAGTTGGTTGCACAACATATACAATAGCTCTGAACCCTGCTCTATCCAGAGCCAACCTTATTGTCTCTGACACACCTACATCACCACAGTCACTGAATCAATCTATCTCATCCAGAGTCTTCCTCTCCTGCACTGTCCCTCCACCCTCCCAAGCATGATGTCCCTCTCCAAGGACCGGTCCCTCCTTGCAACATGTCCAAAGTATGTCGGACAAAGCTTCAGAATCCTTGCCTCCAAGGAGCAGCCTGGTTTCACCCTTTTTGTAGCATCCCTTAAAGAAGAAAGGGAGATGACTTCAGCAGCTCAATGAAATCAGACCTGAATCTTTCTGTTTATCTGTCACCATCATTATCAGGGCTTTAGTCTAAGGCTTGTGTCCTTTGGCATGACCGAATGACTTTAGTAGCAGCTGAGGTAACATTCTAGTTGCTAACAAACCGTTAATACTAGATTCTCTTTCTAAAATCTTATCAGAAGGTCTTATTGATACATGATGACTGAAAACGTGCCATCTCTGATCCAGTCACTGGCAAAGGAAATGGAATTGCTTGTCTTGCCCTGAGATGGATGTTAGAGTCAGTCCCGAGGTCCATTACAAATGAGAAAGCTCCTTTAAATAGAAAGGTCGGGGAAATGCATGCTCAGCGTAATCTAATATGGCATCAAAATGAATTGAAATGAGAATAACCCTAATTATAATGAACTATAATAGATACACCCTTATCTGAGTCAGAGCAGTCTCCATCCACCTCTGTGAGCAGGGTCAGAAATAAGTCTGAGGTCAGGGTCAAGGTCAGGGCAGTGTAGTATCAAGGTCTCAATCTGAAGTCAAGATCATAGTTTAGTACATGGCCAGGTTTAGGGTACAATATCTGATATAGGATCAGAGAGCTCTCCTGGGTAGCTATGTAAAACAGGATTCTCTGCTTTCATAGAATTCTTGAAAGGATACAAATCTGTTCATGGAAATGACTGTACTGAGATCCAAAGTTATTTTAGGAGCAGTGAAAGCTTCCGTCATTGGCTGGTTATGTAGGAACAGGAGATGTTTATGAACTCAAAGCTGTTTGCACAAGACTTCACATCCCGAACAAGTCACTTGGTCCCATGGTAGAGAAGAGAGGTGCTTTCCTGTTGAGGTGGAAATGGGAGAGAGGATCCCACCCCTGTCGTGTGAAGGATGCAGGCCAGTAGGAAGCCATGCCGACCACACTGGGTGACCACACTGGGTTTAGGCATTTTGTCCAAACTACGCATGTGCTTCCACTGCAAAAGTCCGGGAATGGACTAGATGTTCTCAGAGGCTGTTCCAGCAAGTGGTTCCAGAGAAGCCAGGCTGCAGGCTGAACTCCAAGCTTCAAGGAGGCAAGTAGTCTATGGATGGGGCCTCCTGCAGGAGGATGTGCTCAGGAAGTCTGATGACATTGCTTCCCCTCCTCCTCCAGCCCCTCAACAGTTTCTTTGTTTTACCTCCTACCACATTGCAACGTGCCTCATTACCAGGCCTGGGCCCCAGGAGCTCACCCTCTCCCCAAAATGCTATGTGGATATTGGGCGGGGGGAGGGGGTGTGTGCTACTTCAGCATACTTTCCAAAGGCCTTTTACACAGTAGGCAGGATTCAGAAAGCAGGGATGGTCATGTTATTAGGGATTAAAATCAGATAGCTAGTTCAGGAACCCAGTCGTAGAACCCAGATAACCAGGGACCTGTAGCCGTAGTTGCATCCAGAGGAATGCACAACTCTGGTCTGTAATCTGGGACCCTCAGTGTTGTAGTCGGGGTTCTCTAGAGACCCTCAGGGTTGAGCCAGCACCAAGGCAGTTGTGCCTTGGTATGTGTGCATGAAGGGGTCAGTCCAAAGCCTTATGTAAATCTGAAAAGTTTGGCACACATAAAATAGAGTCCTTTTCACTTGCAGAACTGCAGTTTGCTCTATTGTGGACTACACAGTATCTTTGAGCTCTGGTGGCTCTGTGGGTAGGGATTGTGCGCCAACCCAAAGACGTGGAGTTTGAATCCATCAGCTACTCTGAGCGAGAAAGATGGGAAATCTCCTCTTGTGCGATTTACGGCCTCTGAAAATTCCCTGGAGGGTGAGCTGTGTGTCAGGTTTGGCTTGGCAGCAATGAGGAAGTGAAGATAGTCAGAGTTTTGATGAACATTCAAAATTAGGGACCAAAGTTCTTTTAAAAACAAACAAATCTGGTGTAATCCATAGGGATTTGCATTATAGCCAGAAGGCAGCACCTCTCTCTTGGTTTGAATCCGCCAGCTGCTCCATGAAGAAAGATGGATAATACCTCGCATGCGATTCACAGTCTCTGAAGACCTGCTGGAAGGCCAGCTATGAGTAAGTTCCGACTCTATGCAATAAAAGACAGACCATAATGAGGAGATAGCTTTTAGATGGTGCTCACTCGCATATTGTTTGCATGTAGATGGGTGTGTTTTCTTTTTTTGTTTCCCATCATTGAAGACAAATAAGCAATTTTTTCATGGACAATTTGAACTTTTTCTTTAAAACTCAAACTCGCTGCCATCAAGTTGGTTCCAATTCATAATTAGTCTCCATTGAGTTTCTCGGGCTGTAAACCTTAGCGGGAGGAGACTGCCCGCCTTTCTCCTACAGAGCAACTGGAGGTTTGAACTGCCAGAGATGCAGCCTTTTGTTAAGAGCACAGCACCCTATGAACTAGGGCACCAGAGCACAGCCTCAGGTTCCCCAGATCCCCTGGGGAGCTCTCGAGTATATATCACACCCCAGGGTTTGTCTTAATTCGAAGAAGGGAGAGGCTGGGCTCCGCCCCCTGCAAAGCAGACAGACATTCACTAAGGGTTTCTCCAAAGTAAAATCAAACCGGTTGCCATTGAGTTTATTTCAGCCAATGGAGTTGCCACTCCAGAACTCCTAAGTGCTGCCTCGTGGATATAAATTTCCAGGTGCTTCTCCTCCTCTGTGCCTGTGGGTAAAACCGGTGGCTTTTGAAGAAAGATGCAGGTGTGAGCTGTCACAGCAGATCACACAGGAGCTGAGGGACAGCACCAATCACTGACACGAGTACAACACTGTCCCAGGCAGAGGTCGTCTCTGCTAGGAGAATGCACAAGCTCCTCCGCCTCCCAGCATGTTCACACCGCCTTTGTGTGGCCTGGAGCTTCTAGAAGGAGAGTCCCCTAGAACGTGCTCAAAGGCCCAGTGAGCTCTGTGGCACCTGCGCTCCGCTCCCACTGAGCTCTGATTTCCAGAGAGGAGACACAGACAGGGGCCCTGCAGTTCCCTTATTTCTGTTCCTTCTTTCTTGGAGGGGAAATTGAAGTCAAAGAGGGAAGTCAGAGCAGGTGAGGGAGAAGCTGGGGTGGGACTCAGGACTAGGGGGCTCCAGGATGCTGCTTCTCTGAGGCACTCTCAGGGCCACCAAGGTCAAGAAAGTGTCAGCGTGGTGACTGCCAGACAGCAGATCCTTAAGCCTCTGGGGCAGCTGTGACCTCTCTGAGCAGAGGCAGCTGTTTGTGGGTTGGGGCAGATGCCCTAGATTGGGGTGCTGCATTGGTCCCTTGAACACTGTCTCCCTCACCCCTTGGGAACGCTGCCCTTGTTTGGGAGAGATTGGGGTTGTGCCCTCAGATTGGAGTATTTCTAACACCAGGATGTTGTTGTGTTTAAGTGCCTCGGAGGCAATTCTGGCTTATAATGACCCCATATGACAGAACAGCACCCGTGGGGTGCCCTTGGCTTTATGAAAAGCCAAGGTCACCAGATCTTTTATCCAAACCCCACTGGGTAGATTCAAACTGCCAACTGTTCGGTCAGCAACTGAGCATTTCCAGGGCTCATCTGCTGACCCCAAATAGGCCTCACAGAATGGACATCTTGGCCAGAGCTAAGGTTTCGAGGACAGACAATTCTGCACCTAGACGAGGCCAACATGTGCAGTGTAAGGGGATCCAGAGTGGGGCTTCTCCAGTGACTTCCTGTGTGTCTTTGAAAAGCTTCTCTTTTGGACCTCAGTTTCCTTTCTGTACTGTGGGGTCAAACCTCCCTTCCCACTTGCCTGCCTCAACTGGGCAGTGGCTCAGATCTATCCCAGTCCTGTTAGGCCTGTCCCTGCCAAAGCCAAATGAGAAGCCCCCCACCCCGTGTCCCCCTCATGCACTGGCCTCCCAGGAAGGAAGGACTTCCAGGCTCAGTCTTCAGTCGTGTGCACACCCTTTGAAGCGCCCCAGTCCTTCCCAGGGAGGCGTCTGTGGATGCTCTGCCTCATCACATGAGCCCTTATCTCCAGGCCCAGCTGGAAGCATGATGTATTTATTTGCTTCTTTCAAGCCCCCTTCTGGCTGAGCCACAGCTCTGCCTATGCTGCAAGAAAGTGACCTTCCTGCAGATGGCTGTGTCTGGTAGGCAGGTGGGGGCCCAGCAGAGTGGGGGGTGGGTGCCACCATAAATCTGTCCAGCCTGGAACCTGCAGGGTGACCCATGGAGAGAAGCAGACAGTCAAGGAGACCTGAAGAGACAGAGAACAGAGGGACCAGGAGACAGGGCTGGGGACAGTCACCCAGAGTCACTCATCCTAAACAGCCTGGAGCCAGGAGGGTGAAGGATGAGAAGAGAAGGGAAGAGGAGGCGAAGAAAGGAGAGGCTGAGAGGGCTTGCTGGTCATCATCTCCATAGCTGATTACATGTTGCACTACAAACCGAAAGGTCAGCAGTTCAAATCCACCAGCCACTTCATGGGAGAAAGACGAGCAGCTTCCTCCCATCAATATTTGCAGCCTTGCTAACCTAACGGGCAGTCCCTGTGAACTGACTCCACGGCAGGGGAGCTCTAGGGTACTGGGCATACACTCACTACATTCAAATCCATTCCAACTCCTAACAGGCCTGCAGGACCGCGCAGAACTGCCCTCAGGGCTGGGGGTGGGGGGAGGGCTGTAATCTTTAGGAAGCACCCTGCCTCCTTTTTCTCCACAGAGCAGCTGGTGAATTTGAGCCATGAACCTTTTTCCTAGCAGCCCAACACTTAACCCCTGTGGCACAGGGCCCCTCCTGTTGGATGTACAGTGTTATTTTTCATTGAGCTTTAACCCTTCACTAAGCATTATGCTTTGTGTATGTTACCTCATTTCACTCTCATTGTCTGCAAAGCCTGGTGGTGTAATGTGTACACATTGAGCTACTAATCGAAAGGTTGGCAGTTTGAATCCATCAGCTGCTCCACAGGAAGTAGGTGGACAATGTCCTCTGGTACAGATTTACAGCTTCAGAAACCCAGTGCAGGTGGCTAGGAGTCTGATCTGACTCGAAGGTAGGGGGTTATCTGTGAAGTGCATGTTGTTGTTAACTATTTACATATGATCTCTCAGAGGCGAAGTAACTTGTCCTATGTAACTTGTTCTAAATAACTTGGCTAAGTAAGGTTACAAAGCAGAGCTGAGGCTTGAACCTACATGGAAAGTCCACGTCCTACACGGGCACCTCCTCTCAGGTTAGATGACTTATAGCAGAGTTATCAGAATCAGGGAGGGGTCTACTTTGGTGTTAGCCCAGGCTTGATAGCTGTAGAAATATAGGTATGTGGTGGTCTCTGGGCAAATTCCACCACAGCTCTCTGCTTCTCAGTCTGCACAAGGGACACATCATCTTAGATGGTCAGACAAGCTGAGTGCTTATCCTATTTTACTTGGTTGGCACGCCTTTTGGAAAATGTCTGTGGTTAGCCAGTAATGTGTCTGGTTATTAGGCTTGGGATATTTATAATATTTGTAAACAGACTTTAGCATCGTCCAGGCAGCTGGTCTTTTAGAGAATTCCTCTGGGCTGCATCTGAGAAAGTCGGTTGAGCCAAGAATGAAGGAATTTTCCCCTCACTTGTCTGCAAATTGTAGAGAGTTCTAGACTTTCTGTTCTGAGGAAGGAGGTTGAAGGTTGAAATTTTAGGTCCTTTTTTCAGTCAAGCCCCTTCAGTGTGCTTTGCTCAGATCCAAAAGTGTGGAGCTGGCACCTGGATTCAGAGACAAAATAAATGATGGTGTTCATTGCTCACTCTCCTGGTTCCAGGCTCCCCAGCTCAGCACCAAGGCTACACCCAGGGGGGCATGTCCTCAAAGACTACTCACATCCCCTCCCAGCCTCCCTCTACTCCAGCCCACTTGTTCCTTCCTGTGAACTGAGTCACACTGAAGAATTAACCAGTAACTAGTTGGTGTCAAAAAAACTCTGACTCATGACGATCTCATGTGTTTTAGAGTAGATCCATGTTCCATAGACATTTCAGTGGCTGGTTTTCTCAGGGGATTAGCTTGCCAGGTCTTTTCTTCCGAGGTGTCTCTGGATAAACCTGAGACACCAATATGTAGCTGAGCCTGTTAGCCCATAACCACTTCCTACTTGGCATTGCAGTAGGGGATGGAATCTTACCTTAACTCAGACAATCAAAATTGGGGCAAGATCAAGCCTACATGAATGAATGAAAATTGAAGTGGAAAGAGGCTAAACAGCTTTAGATATTATTATGATTTCTGATTCTCTAGAGGACCTGCAGTGCCAAGGGTTTATTGTTCAAAACAGCTTTCCTAGTCATTGACTTTGACTTTGCCACACCTATGGGCAGGATCATGCAAATAAAGTGTGTTAATCTATCCACTAGGGGACTGGCTAGTCTCACCATCCCCATAGGTTTAAATCAAGCAATTTCAGTGACAGATACTGGGAATTTCAACACCAACAAGGAGAGGAAGCAGCATGTGTCCTTCAGGGACAGAGATTCCTTGTGCCACCAGCCGGGGATCTATATACAGGAGCAACAGAAGCCTCAGCAGAGACCCAGAGATCACATGAGACAGAGCTGACTCGTGACTGCTGCCCCACACAGCCAGAGCCAGAGGCTCCATGCTTGCTGGAGGACTGAGGGGAGACACTATAACTGGCAGGACAAGGAGAACTTCGTAAACCTGATCTAAGCTGTGAGGCTGAAGGTCCCAGGGCCTGGCAACTTTACTTGAAAAGCTGTCTGGACAAATTGTATCCTGCTGCTAACCTGAATTATAGCCTATTAACTTCCCCCAATAAGCCCCATAACTATGAATATGGTTCTGTAAAGCGTATGTAGTCATTGCAATGGATTTCTAATGCATTAGGGCTTTAACACTGGCATTAGAATTAGTAGAAGTAGGTGCAGGAGTGTAGTAGAGCATATCTGACCTTATAGGTATTAGTCTTGTACTGTGGATGTTGTTGATGGGGACAGTTCCCCTTTGTGGAGTTAGAAGAAGTCAGACTCAGCTGTCTCCATGCTGCCTGCTGCCTACACTCTTTTTACAGTAGTCCAGTACCTAAATAGAGAAACATCATATGTGTGTGTGTGTGTGTGTGCGCGTGTGTGTGCGTGCGTGTGCATATATATGTGTGTGTGCGTGCGTGTGCATATATATGTGTGTGTGTGTGTAGGAAATGAAACAATCTTTTTGCAACTGATATTATTTTGCATATTAAAAAATCCTAAGAACTCTATCAAGAAAATCTAATGGTGTGGTAAGTCCAGTGTTGAGTTGCTAACCAAAAGGTTGGCAGTTTGAGCCTACCAGCCACTCCAAGGGGGGGAAAATTGAGATAGTCTCCTGCCTTTAAGGTTTACAACATTGACAACCCAAAGGAGCGTTGTCAAGAGTTGGAATCAACTTGACCGTAACACGCTGAAAGAATCCAGCTCGAGAGTATATAACAACAATAGTATATCTACATATTCTAATTTTAATGGTGGGATGAATAGGGTGGGAAATTACTTCTGTTGTTGTCAGCTGACGTGGGGCCAGCCCCCAGCTCCTGGTGACCCCATGGACAGCATATGAAACCCTGCCTGGCTCACCCCATCCCCATAATTGAATCATTGTGACCCTCAGTGTTTTCATGGGTTGATTATTCAAAAGCGGGAAAAGTGCTGGGGTAACACTTTTGGGGTTTGCAGTCAAAGTCACAAACCAAAATGTATATGCATTGTTGAGTGGAAAACCAATTTAGTCTGTAATTTTCACTCAAATTGCAGTAAAAAAGACTTTAGACTTTTCACAGATGATGATATTCAGATGATCAGCACACACATGAAGAAATGCTCAAAATCACTGGCAATAAGAGAGATGAAAATCCAGATGCAAAACCGCAATGAGATACCGTCTCACCCCAGAAGCAGTGGCAAAGTTTAACAGGATAGCAAGTAATAAATGTTGGAGAAAATGTAGCAAGATAGGAACCTTTATACACTGCTGGTGGGATTGTAAAATGGTACAACCACTCTGGAAGGCAGTTTGGCACTTCCTACAAAAGCTGAAAACAGATACTCCGTATAACCCAGCTATTCCACTGCTTGGAGTATACCCTGAGAAAATGAAAACTGAGGCACAAACAGAGACTTGTACACAAGTGTTCATAGCACCATTGCAAGAATGTGGAAACAGCCCAAATGTTCAACTACGATTATATGGGTTGAGAAATTATGGTACATTCACATGATAGAATACTATGCACCACACAGGAGCAATGATTTTGGAAATCACTGCCTAACTTGGGAGGGCCTGGAGAGCATTATGCTAAGTAAACTAACTCAATCCCATAAGGACAAATACTATGCAAGACCATTACTGTGGAAACAGAAAGATAAAAGTGTATGAGGATCCAAGGGGGGGAGGGTAGAAGCAGAGTGGTGAGGATGGGGGGGGGTAATCATAGGGTCGCACAATTTGATGAGTAGAGGGAGGGATGGGTAAAGGAAATAGGAAAGATCCAGTGTGAAAAACAAGGTATATGAACTTTGTAAGTAAACCAGTATTGTTGTTGTTGTTGTTATGTGCCATCGAGTCACTTGCGACTCATAGCAACCCTATGTACAACAGCCCTAAACTCCACTCTGTCCTGTGCCAATCGCACTCTGACACACCCATCCCAATTATCCCAGTCACTGAATCAATCCACCTCATAGAGGGCCTTCCTCTCCTGCGCTGTCCCTCCACCCTCCCAAGCATGATGTCCCTCTCCAAGGACCAGTTTCTCCTCACAACATGTCCAAAGTATGTTAGACGGAGCCTCAGAATCCTTGCCTCCAAGAAGCCACCCGGTTTAACCCTTTCCAGGACGAATCTGTTTGTTTTCCTAGCAGTCCATGGTATTCTCAATAATCTTCTCCAGCACCACAGCTCAAAGGCATCAATTCTCCTATCCTCCTTGGTCATTGTCCAACTCTCTGATGCATAACAAGTGATTGCGAAGACCATAGCCTGTATCAGATGCACCTTAGTCTCCAGAGAGACACCATTGCTCTTCAGTACTTTGGTGGGTCCCTAACAGCGGACTTCCCCATGGCAATGCGCCTTTTATTTTTTTTAAAAAGAAGATTTTTATAGGGGATACAGCTATTAGGGATTTTAAAAAAAGAATCCTACTTCAGTTATTCTGAGAAAACACAGTATTGTATTTTTTAAAATAATTTTCTTTTGTTTATTCATTGTTGCACACTTTCTCTCCCCTCCCCTAGATTTTTTAAAATGTTACGAGCCTTCGAGTCGCCTGCAACCCATAGCGACCCTATGTACAGCAGATCTGAACCTGCCGTGCTAAACCAAATGCAAAGTGGTTAACATTGTAAAATGTTTCTTCCCGCACCACATGCCTTTATCCCTCAAATCACAGAACGCTGGCATCTCCCCTGAACCCTTTCTTCCTCCACTTTGCAGAGCAGCAGTCACGCCAGGTCCAGTGGAGCTAGAGCGCCCTCTGCTGGCCGCGTCTGAGAGCCCTCTGCCCTCTGCCTTGTCTCTGTTTGAGCTGTGGAACGCTCTTGGTTGTTTGTGAGGGGCAAGACATAAGAGAAAGGAGCTCCTTATACCTTGAATGCAGGGTGAAAACAAGCCTGAGATTAGAGAAAGACTTGGGATCAAGAGGGCTTAAACGCTGCTGTTGCAAAGAGTAGAGTGAAGGGTCATTGTTGTTGGGCCGGAACCGTAGCTGACCCTCAAGCCTTACCTCTCCTCCAGTCCATGTGGCTGCAATGTCCTGTCTGGAACAAGAACCACTTACTGCTCAGTTACTTCATGGTGGACTCTCCTGTTCTTTCTGGTGCCCTCAGGTCCCAGGACCCATATAGACAACATGTTCTGTCCAGGGGTTTACTGTTCTTGATCCACCTAAAGATAAGCCTTTTATCCCCTTAAGATTACTGTTTCTTTTTCTAGAATTTATAAACAATAGCATGGTCCTCTTGGTTGTCTATGAAACAATCTTTTCCATTTGTGTGCTTCTTTGCAAATTAAAGAGACGGTTTTCACACTGGCTCACACAAAGAGCCTTCAAGGTACAAAATGATCCACATTATCCCATTTTACAGAGGGGAAGGATGAGGTTCAGACAAGCTCATGTAGCAAATGAGGGTCGTGAGACTAAATGAAGGTTGAAAGCACCCTGACTGCTAGCCTGGGAAGCTCCTGATTAGTTGATAGATCTTAGTAAACTTGAGATGTTAACTCAAAGATGAAGAACAAGTGACAGTTGGATTTGAACTTTTTGGTGAAAGGGCCAAGCCGGAACTAGAATTTGGGCATTTGGGATAGAAGAGTAAACAGGGTAAAAGATGAGGGTCAATAACATCACAGGCTGCACACTGAAGCTGGGAGTGTCACAGAAAACCTGCTAAGTACCCATGGAGGTTCAACCTGTAACAGAAACACCACTAGTGTGAGACCTCCAAGACAGAAGCACATTCATTACACATTGCTAATGTCTCCACCTCCTTCTAGGCTTTAAAAATTTTTTTCGTATTGGTTTGCTTCGTATACATTGTATTTCACACCATTCTCCATCCACATTATGTTTCATACGATCATTCCCATGCATTCTGTTTTATAAAATGAATCATCCTCAAGCCATACCCTTCATTACTGTGTCCTTTTAGGTCCCCGATGGATCTTTCCCATTTCCTTTACCCCCTCCTTACACACACCAAATTGTGCAACCCTGTGATTTCACCCCTACCTATCCTCAGTCTCTGCTCCCGCCCGTCTCCCGTGGGTCCCCATACATGCTTTACTAGTTATCCTTCTATATTTGCAATGGCCGTATGCACTATTTGTCCTTAGGAAACTAAGTTGGTTCACTCAGAAGAATGCTCTCTAGTCTCTCCCAAGTTATGGAGTATTTTTCTAAATTGTTGCTCCTATCCTCCCAGTCTTTTAAAGAGCTAGGCTGGGCAGAGCAGGTCTGGGCAGGGGGAGAGTCCTACCCACTCTATGATAAGACAGAGTTGTTATGTCCCATTGAGTCAGAACAGACTCACAGTTGAGCTTGCAGCACGTCTTCACAGCCAGTAAGTTGCATGGGAGATTGTCTCATCTCCTCCCATGGAGCAGGTAATGGATTCGAACCATGAGCCTTAGGGATGGCAGCACTACCCCTTCCTTATCAGACCACCAGATCTCCCTCTAAGGCAGAGGGAGAAATACAAACACGCAGAGGGCAGTGGTCATTTTGTGGCTTCTGCAGCTCTGCCCCTGGCTCCTTACTCCCTCCGGGATGGAATTCTTGAACTTGGCACTCTACCCCTTTTGGAAACAACTTTGAGACAGGCTCTCCCTGTCTTGGGGACCCACATCCTTGATCCCACCACACTGAAAGGCTCTCAGCTGTGTCAAGCCTTAAGAGACCCCACAAGCCATGCTAGGCCAGTGGCTGTCCCCCACACTTGGGTCTGGGGAGCTGTCCTTCTCCTCCCCAGGGTAGAAGTTTCTGTCTCCTCTGGGGACAAGCAAAAGTGTGGACGGGAACATCAGGTTTTGAAGATGTACATTTTTATTAAAGTCTGTGACAGCAGATACAGGACAAAACTACCTTTTGTTATAAAACCTGTAGTGTGCTGCACTGGAAAATAGCAGGCGTGGAGTGTGACTGGAGCTGGGTAATCAGGAGGTGCTATTTGGTCTGGGGCTAAGTCTGAGAGGTGAGCAGGACTTGGGGAGTGGCCCGGGGCTGCCTTGCCAGTTGCTAAAATGTTCACTGTAGTCAGTCTGTAATCCCAGTCACCTGCTCCCCTCCCCCCAGGGGCTCTGGAGCCAGCACCTGAGTCCATGGTTCTTATGACCCCCTGTGTGTGTTAGCCTAGCACAGGCTCTTCAGATGATTTGGGGGACACAGATGCTGGGCCTTTCTTCCAAGGTGCCTCTGAATGGACCCAAACTATAACCTTTCCATTGATAGCCAAGCAAGTGAATAGTCTGCACCCCTGGACACTAATGAATCAGGGTCAGCTCGGGAGCTCCCCATCAGGGGTCAGAGCCAGTGCACTTGAGTTTTAACAAGTACTGTGTGGTCCCTTACTGGATCTGTGGGGCACTCATTGGATGGGGGCTGGGGTGTCACTGCCCAGGTTTCAGAGGTACCGGAGTGCCCCAGAGGGTGGAGGCTGGGGTTAACTGTGTGAAACATTCCAACAGAAGAAAACCCAAGGAGAAGAGATGGAGAAGAGAAGGTGGGAGAGTGAGGACGGGATGGTGGTCCTGCTAGTGGAGGGACGCAATGGGAGCTAAGGTTCAAGAATGAATGAGAAAACTTTTGGTCCATCACTTCGGGGGTCTGCTATCCAGATCTCAAATTCCAGAAAGGTGGAGCTGGATGGGCTGACTGCATAGGCCAGTCAGCCCATTGCACAGATGGGAACAGCGGAGTGCGAAGGAAGTGGGGACTGCTCACATTCAAGGCTCACCGTGGGGTGAGGAGAGGGCACTCCTTCTCATCCACTTTGCACTGAGAAGTCTCTGTAGCTTCTCCTCAGAAGGGTGGTTTCTCATAGCAGTGGTGCCTACACTTTAGGCTCCACCCCAAGACTGACCCAGAGGGCATGAGGCAGAACCCAGGGATCTGCATTTCTAACCAGTTCTCTGGGGTTACTGTTTTCCAATGACACCCTTGACCAGTGCTGGCTGCAGAGGATGTTCCTGGGGGGTGTCTCGGAGAGGGTAATGCTGGGAATGGGCTAGGCTATGTTGTGAGCTGAAAGCCAAGAGCAAGCAAGGTCTGTGTGGCTGGGAGGAGCCAGACTTTGGAAAGGGAACCATATACCTTGTAATCTGATGTTGCCTGGAGCAGCTTCTGCCACTGCCGATAAAAGTACCCTTGGGGTAGAAATGCTCCTCTGAGATCTACAAAAATGGGGAACTCAGCCTCATGGTAGGTGGCTGGGTGTGAAAAGCACTTTGAGTACCTGGTAGTGGGGTGCTGGTGTCCATGGCCGCCATCAGCAATTGCCTGGGTGAAGTGGGGAGTCAGGCAGGACCTGCACAGGCACCTGTGGAGATGGCTGGGGTTGGGGGACAGCTGTAACAGGAGAGGGTGCTAGAGTTGAGGCCATTTCTCTACACCCAGGTGTCCTTGGTTCTGGCTCCCGGCTGAGGGCAGGGTGGGAGGTGTCTGCTGGGTGAGCCGTTTTGACTGGGAGTAACCCCACTGGGAGACCTGGTAGCCCCTGCAGAGGGGGCATGTGTGGCCCTGGAACTTTTTCTGTGGAAGTTTTAGGGGAGAATTTGGTCCCAGAGAAGGGGAAGTGCTCCTAACCCAAATGACAGTCAAATTTGGAGGACCGCTGTGACTGGGGAGGGGGACTCGGCTCAGGGGGGCCCTTTCCAGAGCTCTCAGGCCAGTCTCCTCCTCTCAGCTCTGCTGGGGGGGCCCCTCTGCCCAGGCTGTGAGCCGAGGAGGAGGCCCGGGCAGAGCTGCCTTCCCTTTGTGCCAACAGGCCTGCGAAGTAGGCCCGCAGAGCCCTCAGGTCGAAGCAGGGCTGCTGGGGTGTGGGAGAGGCCTGGGAGCCCAGGCAGTGGCTATACTTCTTCAAGCCTCCCTGAGGGTCTCTGCGGTGGGCGGCCAGCAATTCACAGAAGCTCACGTTGTGAAGGGCCAGGAGGCGGGCCTGGGCCCGGGGCAGGACAGCCGCTCGCACCAGGGGCTGCAGGGAGGCGAAGCACTGCAGGTTAGTAAAGGCATAGATGTGGGAGGCCAGGTGGAGGCCTGGGAAGACCTCCAGGAGGTGGCACAGGTCACGCATGGCCAGCACGGTGGCCAGGGCACTGCGCTCGTTCATGTTTCTTGCCAGGTAGGTCTTGCTCAGGTTCCTGAGTTTGAAACTGCTGGCCCCGGGCACGTGTTTCCGGATCAGGGGCAGGATGGCCAGGAAGCCCGAGATGGCCTCCTGGAACTCCCACAGGCTGTTCATGTCCTCCAGGGCCTGGAAGAAGTAGGGGAGGCCGGGTCCCCACAGGCTGCGGCAGGCCAGGACGGGGCGGCGCATGGAGCCCAGAAAGCGAAGGAAGTGCTGCAGGCCCATGTCTAGGCTCAGGGCCTTGGAGTAGATGCTGAAGGAGGCCTCAGGCCGAATGAGCACGCGGAATTTGCTTTCCTGGTTCACTGCCGCCAGCTGGCTAATCTTCTGGGCTGGGCAGGAGAAAAGGCAGGTGAGGTCCCAAGGGCACAGGTGACACTGGCTCAGGAGGAGAGAACCTCTTGGGCAGCTGACCCACCAGAGATTCCCCTTGGAGCCTCCTGGCAGGAACCAAATGCTTCCAAACAGAGCTCTGGATGGGGACAGGAGTCAGAGGGCTGGCTGCTCTCCCAACATCCCATGTTCCTTTGCTAGGGTGCTAAGGGTCAGCTCCCCCTCACCCCATCACCTGCCCAAGTTCACCAAAGTCTTTTGGGTCTAGGTCCCTTCTAGCCTCCATGCACCTATGACATTTATATCTGGCCTTCCATTCCCTTCCACCTGGGGTCCAATCTGCCTTCAGTGTGAGGCCCTGAGCTTGCACCTGAACTCTATAATATGGCTTCCTTGCTCTGTGAAAAATCTGCTGCTTCTCTAGGCTGAAGGGACCTGGTGACGCAGACACACCTGACCTCTCTCTGGCGCCATCTGTGGGGCCTCTGAGCTCAGGAATGTTCAGGCTCAGTGGAGGGCAACACTGGACGGCTGGTCTCAGCCATGAGCTCACACACTGTGTTTCTGTTTACAAGTGTGTTCCTCAGGCCCAGGGCTAAGAGAAGGGCTGCCCTGCATGTCTAGGCACTGCTCAAGGCAGGTGGCAGCCCTGGGAGGCCCCAGATGACGTGGCATGCTCGCCCACTCTGGCTGCAGACACTGGCCAGGCCTCTCCCACAGCTCTGTCTGCACTTAGGAATGGAGTCCCTGGGTGGTATAAATGGCTAATGCGCTCAGCTGTTAAACAAAAGGTTGGTGGTTTGAATCCCCTCAGAGGCACCTCTGAAGATTCAGAGGTGGAAAACCAGCCACTGGAAACCCTGCGAAGCACACGCAGCTCTGCTCACACACACGGGTCACCACTAGTCAGAACTGACTCAGTGGGAACTGGTGGTGGCGCCAGCTTGAAAGCGGAGCGATTAAGCTAGAAAGCGGTAGGGGTGGCCACTGGAGAACCCACTTTCATTGTCAATCTTGAGGTCAAAGAAAACCAGGGGCCTGTCTTCTTGGGAGTCGTCAAGGCTGTCATCCATGCCCCTGAGGGAGCTGGGGCCTTCCAGCTGGAGGTCACTGGACTCGCTGCTGCTGTCATCTGGCTCCCGGGAGGACTGCAACACAGAAAAGCAGCAGGTCAGGCCAGGAAGCAACGTGCGTCCGAGAGCCAGGGCGCATGTTTGTGTGTCCGCACACAAGACAGGGCATCTGTGGGAACATGAGAAGGAATAGCACTGGGTTGGTGAATGGAGAGTGTGTGTACAGGTGAATATGCGTGCACCAGAGGATTCATGTGTTTGCTGCAAGTGGGTGTGAAGTGCATGTGAAGTGTGAGCTTCGAAGGCACGAATCCCTGAGTGTGCACTAGCTGGTGACTAGGCGTCTATGTGGGTGTGACCATGTGGGTGTGTGTTCATGAGGGGGTGGGAACTAGTGTTGACACAGTAAATATGTGGGCTGAGTGTGTACAAGGAGGCGCAGGGCTGGGCGTGGGGGGCAGCTGCTGTGGTGGGCAGGGACTAAAGGCTCCTCCAAAGCCATCATGAACTTGGGGTAGAGATGGAAGAGCCTATCTTGAACCCCACCTGTCTTTCTGGAAGGAGCCTGGTTTTTCTTATCCTCTGGACCAGCAGAGGCCCTGTGATTGCATCATGCAGAGAGAGGGTTGTATGGCCTCCTGAACGTTACATTTGGATGAAGGGACAGTTCCCCAACAGTGGGAAAGTGGTGGAGGGAGAAACCGCCAAGCTCCCAAGCCTGGGAAGCTGCCTGGACCCTCTCCTCATGTGGCGCCCATGTCCAGTGCTACCTATGGAAGCCTGTGAGCCCTTGGCTGGTCACCTGAGGCTCGAATCTCTCCAGTCCCAGGGTCCTGGCATAAACACGGAAAGGCTCAGGGTCCAGAGCGTAAAAGGCCTCCAAGTATATGAGCCTCCTGAAAAGCTGGAGTGATGGGGAAGGCTGACTTTCTAGTGAAGGTAGATAATAGTCAGGTGTTCATCACATGCACAGCTGCCAAGTTCAAATGTCCAGTCTCTGGTGGTCAGCTCAGAATCCTCTTAATTCCACCTGCAGATATTAGCCAGCTATAGTGGGGAAAGGACATGGCCTGTGTCAGAGGGCCAGTTGTGAGCCCATGAGGACAGAGGACAGAGCCAACCTCCTTAAGAAATTGTTCTTAAGGAATTCATTGTCTTGGGCATGTGGATGGAATTGGCTTCTGCTAAGGGTATCTGAGGCCTCCATTAACATTGCCCTCTGGCTAACATCCCTGTCTTGGGGAATATTCTATTCCCTGAGCCCTTCTGTGGTCCAGCTGGAACACGGGATTTCAATAAAACCTCAGCCCAGACAAAAGTCATTACTGCCCACAGTAAATGAAAATGTTCTGGATTTTCTGAGCAATGTCTGATTTTTTAACTTTTATTTACATTTCATTGTCCTGGCCAGGCTCACCAACCACCTCCAGTCATTGATACAAACAGACATTCACCATAAATCCATCGACAGCTGGTTTTCCTCTTTTTACAGAAGGATCTACAGCCAGAATGCTCCGGAGAAGCAAGGATGGGGAGACTAGGTCTCATTTACTTTGGACCAAACAGCAGGGACTCGTCCCTGGAGGACATCAGGCTTGGACAAGTGAAGGGTCCGTGAAAAAGAGAAGACCCTCAACGAGATGGACAGACTGTGGCTGCAACTGTGCGCTCAAACATGACAATGATGATGGTGGGGATAGCACCGAGCTGGCAGCGTTCCCTTGTTATCCATGAGACCCCTTTCATCAGGGCCAACCCTGCCTGGACCCTCTCCCCATGTGGCGCCCATGTCCAGTGCTGCCTATGGAAGCCTGTGAGCAAACAGGAAGCTCTAACAGCAGATTGTGTCAAATGCCTTGTCCCTACACAGCTTTGGCTTGGCCATGCCATCAAAGGCTGGCATTACGCATCCCATGTCAAGTGAACCCAAAATTCTGTATTCCTGGACTTCTCCTTTTCCTCCTCTGTAAGGGCCTCTTCCAAGGAGGCATCATCTGGCTGGTGGACCATAGATTCTATCTTCATCCCCGCTGAGAGAACCAACATGCTGTCTGAAACCTCCCAGCACCTGCCATTCACAAAGCCATGGCTCTCTCACATTTTGGCTAGTGGTGGGGTTGGGCTCCTTTGTCCTGTGTTCCCTGGGCCTCCCCTATCTCTTGCCAAAGGCTGAAGAGGTGTCCCCTTGGCCAAGTCCTCTCTGTCACCCACTGAAATGATGCTTCGAGCTTCCTTTTCTTAATTCCTTTTACTCCAAAGGTAACTGCAAAGCCCCTGTGTTTGCACCAGTCTCTTCCTATGTGGGTGCTTCTTCAGGCCTCCATGCCAGGAGGAGAGCCACAGCCTTTTCATGTTTGTATCTGCTCTTTCACGAGTCAAGTACCACAGAGAGCTGCTCAGCTGTCTCTTGGGCCACCTCCCCATCCCTGTTCCAGTCCCTCATTGTCCTGAGACCTTTCACAATCACGCTATTTATAATCCCTTTATAGTCATGGGGATGTCCTTTGTCCTGAATTTACTAAAGCTCTTCTGTATGAAAACCCCTGCTATTCCCGAAATGAAAGGATGTGCTCTGTCCACTGAGCTTGTTAACGGAAGGCTGGCTCATTCGGCCCCAGTTCTTCTCTTGTACTTGTAGCCTTCCATGAAGTATGGCTGCACCATGGGGCTTGTCTCAGTGGGTTACCTTACATTCAACTCCAGCCAGCTGTAACCTCACATCACCCTCCCTAAATCCCAGCCACACAGTTGGGAAGTGGCCAGAACATGTAAATAAGACTTTTCTTCAAGACCCAAGGTTATGAGAAGGCAAAACAGGAATCTGGCTTAGGAGCCTCACCCTCTCTCTACTCAAGATGGGGAACTATCCATGTTCCCTTCTCCCGGCCTCATCCCACAGATCAGGGCAACTGGGTAGGTGGAGGGAGAGAGAACAGTGGTAGAAATCAGAACCCAAGAAGCCAGGACAGGGCCTTTCAGTGGGAAAGGCTGAGATGTGCTTGGCAGGGAAAATGACTAGGGCCAGGAGGAGATAGGGAGTGGGAAACAGAGAAGAGCCCATGCGTGAGGGCTGGACAGTGGGCAGTAAGGCACCACCTTCAGGAACTACGGTGGAGGAGGTGGTGGAGAGACCTCTAGGAAAGGGGAGAAGGCATTTAAGTGCTGCAGTCAGGAATCGGGATTCCCTTTCATATTCTGTGAAACGTGAATGTCTTTTTATCAGACTTGGTTAATGGACGGTGTTTCTTGAACGTGAACCTCAGTTCATGGAACCTCTGACTCAGTTGCATGGAAACCAGGATGGCACATGCTACTGGGATGCAATCTGGTCTACACGCTGTGTCTCACTGACCTTCATCACAGCTCTCAGGGCCTGAGCAGGTCAAGGGCATTCCAACTTGGCACAAAGTCTTCAAAGGGCACTCTGAGGATTGACTTAACTACCTTCTGAAAGTCTAGGTAAGTTAGGAGATGCTATTCCTTGGAAAGGTGAAGGGTCATACCCTTCAAAGGGTATGAATACCTCAAAGAGGAATACCCTCAATGAGAGACACCGCCCAGCAATGGGCTCAAGTGTGTCAGAGACGAGGGCAACACGGGACAGGACAGGGCTCAGATCCATTATCCATAGGGTCGCTGTGAGTAGTACTCGACTTGCTGGCACCTAACAACAACAAAAGTCTAGGAGGTTTATCTGGGAAGGCCTCGCTTCCTATGCCCAACCCTAGTAGGGACATAAACAGCCCCTTCATCAAGGCTGAAGAGATTCACGAGCAGCCTTCTCTAACACAGACGTGCGGCTGACCCCTCTAATTCTCTACCCTCCCCTGACTGTCCATGAGCGGTTTCAGCAAAAACCTCAAATGATGTTCCCAGGGTTGAGAGCCACTGTCCTACTGTCCTAATCATCGATTCATTCAGGCTTAGTCATCAGCCTATCAGACATGAGCTGGACTCTTTAAAAGCATCCAGTCACTTGGGAATTCCCAATCTCTGGAATAAGAGATCTTATTCCCAATCTCTGGTGTCAAGAGATCCCAAGCTACTAAGGAACTTTCTCCATCGCCCAAGCTTCAATCACTCTTGGTTGGGATCATGCATCGCTGTTGCTCACAGATGTGACTCCAGCTCTTACCAAGTGTGGAGACCCTGGAGAGAGCCCACATGTAGGCTCCATCTAGGAAATAGGCGATCCTATTAAGTAAGTTGTGGTCTCTCCGCCCTTCTGCCCATTGCTCCAGCCCCTGGGCAGGGCACTGCTGCTTCTCAGGGGGACACAGCTGCCACTGTAACCATGGGGAGGGGTCTGTGTTAGGTGTGATGGGCACTCACCAGCTGCATGGACACTTCTCCAGGATCAACTGCTCCCACAGCCTCCCTTCTCCCGGTCACCACTGCCAAGGAGGGAAACGCTAATACTCCACTTCCCACACTTCCTTTCCTGCCAGGTGCTACACCACACTGGACAGGACCTCCTGCTTCCATCTATCTGCTGCTGTCCAGGTGCTGAAACCAGTCACATGTAAAGAAAAATGTGTGAGAACACCTATCTTTTCTGTCCTGGGTCTTAAAAGGGAGCCCTCGATGTGCCCACTAAGTTGTGCCAAGAAATCTGGAGGACAGCCACCTGGCCAACTGACTGGAAGAGATTGATATTTGTTCCCATTCCAAAGAAAGGTGACCTAACTAACAGAGTGCAGAAATTATCAGACAATACCATTAATATTATATGCAACCAAGATTCTGCTGAAAATTATCCAAAAATGACTGGAGTAACATGTCAACAGAGAACTGCCAGATGTACAGGCTGGGTTTAGAAGAGGCCGTGGTACTAGGGATGATGTTAGACGGATTTTGGCAGAAAGCAGAGAGTACGAGAGGAAGGTCTATCTGTGTTTCACTGACTATGTAAAAAGGCTTTTGACTGTGTGGATCACAACAAGCTGTGGCTGACTATAAGAAGAATGGGAATCCCAGAACATTTGATTGTGCTTATGCGAAACCAAGAGGCAGTCATCAGAACAGAGCAAGAAGTCACTGCATGGTTCAAAATTGGGAAGAGTGTCCACCAGGGATGTGTCTCTTTCCATACCTTTTCAATCTGTTATGCAGAACAGATTATCCGGGACGCTGGGCTGTACAAGGAAGAATGTGGCATCTGGATTGGAGGCAGATTCATCAACAACCTGTGTTATGCAGATGAAACAACCCTGCTTGCTGAAACTGAGGAGGACCTGAAACACTTGCTGCAGAAAGTCAAGGACTGCAGTCTTCAATATGGATTGAAGCTCAACATCAAGAAAACAAAGATTCTCACCACTGGACCAACTGGCAGTATCCTTAAGGATGGTGAAGAGATTGAGATTGTTAACAGGTTTAGTTTGCTTGGCTCCACAGTCAACACTCTTAGTACCAGCAGCCAGGAAATCAGGAAACAAATTGCATTGGGAAAGTCAGCTTTCAGGAACCTCTCCAGAGTACTGAAGAGCAACGACATTAGGCTGGAGACTAAGGTGCACCTGATCCCGGCCACAGTTTTCACAATTGCATGCTATGCATCAGAGAGCTGGATAGTGACTATGGATGATAGAAAGATAATTGATGCCTTTGAGCTGTGGTGCTAGAGAAGAGCGCTGAATATACCATGGACTGCTAGAAGAACAAACAGGTTTGTCCTGGAGAAAGTGAAACTAGGCTGCTCCTTGAAGGCAAGGATTCTGAGGCTTCATCTGACATTCTTTGGGCATGTTGCAAGAACTGGTGCAACCCATTCAGGCCTGCTGGCCAAAAGTGAGCAACTGCTTCTAACGGTTTAATTCAACATACCTGAGTTAGAATGTGCATATATTTCTAGGTTAACGTCAGCCTCCACCCACTGAGTCCTTGTTGACTGAGAATTAGGCTGGCATCTCCCTTCTTCTCTTGCTCCCCAACTATTGCTGCTCCCAGTGACCCTCCGTGCTGCCTGGAGTGTCCAGTGCATTCTAATCCTTCTCTCCATCTCTCCCCAAGCTTCCACCTCCATCCAGGGCCAGCTGCAGCTTTAAGTTATTAAGATCAGGGGGTGGGAAGAAATGCTTGTATTTCAGATGCATATAGAAAGCACAAAGAAAGATAAGACTTGATAACTGATCGACTATGAGGAATAATTTAAATCACTGGGATGCTTGGTGACTTCAGGGTCTCAGCTTGCATAACCGGGCAAGGGTGATGGGATGCTACACAATGAGAAGAGAAGTGAGATTGAGGGATGACATCAGAAGGCCCACTGGCTACAGGTCTGGCCGGCAGGAGCCAGCTCAGGACTTCAGCTGCCCCAGGGAGGTAACTGAAGCTGTGGGTCTGATATCACCCACAGGTTAGAAACCAAAAAGAGCCTGGAACCAAAGCCTGAAGACCACCAAAGTTTCAGAGAACAGAGCAGAGGCTTAAATGAGACTGGGGTGGGGAGGGTCTGCAGTTACAGGAGCAAATGAACAGGGTGAGGGCACTTTAGGTGTAAACAAGAGGACAGGAAGAGAGCTTAATGGAGATGTTGCCATTGTGTGTTATCTAGTCTGAACTGATCCATAGTTGACCCCCTAGCAGGTTTCCAGAGGCAGTAAACCACATGGGAGGAGACTGCCCATACTTCTTCTGCTAATGGAGGTAGGCGGAGGTTTTTAAAATGGGAATGAGAATGGGGATGACTTGACGTAGGGTGTTCAGTTGCAACTCAGAAGCAAGTAGGAGTGTTTGAAGAGGCAGGAGAGAAGGGGGTGAGGAGTGGGGTGAGGGCCCTAAGAATGTGGAACAAGGAGAGGACGAAGTGGCGGAGGTGGACCTGTAACCAGGACCCTGGCTATTCTCATCCTATCCGAGGGCATCAGTCTTACTCTGAGCATGAGATGCAGCCGCCTAGCAGAGGGCCAGAACAAGGGACCAGCGAGCAGAGGGAGGGGTGGAGGAGCAGCCGCAGAGCGGGATCCTGGGGCTGTTCACAGCGCCAAGATGCTTACAAGTTAGAGACCATGATTTAAAGTTCTTTCCAACAGAGTTCACAGGTATTTACAAAGGATTACAGCCCTGAAGCACACCTTTTCCAATTCCAAACCATGCAGTGTTCAGACAACAGCTTCTTGGTCTAGGTACAGGTTTAATTTATAAGATTTATTAAGCTGAACCTTATGAATAAGAGTATGGCATCAAGATTGAAGAAAGATTCATCAACAACTTGCATTATGCAGATGACACGCCCTTTCTTGCTTAAAGTGAAGACGACTTGAGGCACTTGTGGCAAAGGATCAAGGACTGTAGCCTTCAATAAGGTTTACAGCTCAACACCAAGAAAACAAAAATCTTCACCACTTGGCCAGAGGGCAGCATCCTTATAGATGGAGAGAAGTCTGAAACTGTCAACAATTTCATCTTTTTTGGACCCACAATCAAAATTCTTTGTACCAGCAGACAGGATATCTGGAGACATATAGCACTGCAAAAGTCTGCTACCAGGGACTTCTCCATAGTCCTAAAGAGCAATGATATCAATCTAAAGACTAAGGTACACCTAATTCAAGCCACAGTCTTTCCAGTCACCTCATACATCTGAGAGCGGGACAACTAATAAGGTTAACAGGTGATGAATCCATGCCTTTGAGTTGTGGTGTTGGAGAAGAGCACTAAATAATATCTCATGGATGCCGAAAGAATAAACAGATATGTCTTGGAGAAAATGCAACCAGGGTGCTCCTTGGAAGCAAGGATAGCAAAACTTCATCTCACATATTTTGGGAATGTTGTTAGAAGAGGTGATTCCTTGGAAAGGGATGACATGCTTGGAAAAGTGGAGGGTCTTCCGGAAAAGAGAAGAGCCTCGAAGAGATTGACACAGTTACTGCAAAGGGATCAAGTGTGTCAAAGATGAGGAGGATGGCACAAGACAGGGCCTGAGCTCAGATCTGTTGTTCATAGAGTCACTAGAAATCATACCCAACTTAGTAGCTCTTAACCACCACCATTGCCGAGTTTAGCCTCTAGGTGGCAGCACAGAGGCGGGACTAAAGAAAGGAGGGTGAATTTGGTAGCCGGGAAGGTGACTGGAGGGGTGTTAAGGCTGCCAGATCCTGACAGAGGTGGACTGAAAGGGTGAACTGTGCTGATGTGGAGAGAGACCAAGACAGGAAGAACTGAGGGGAAGAGCAGTGTGGCTGCAGTATCCAAGAAGGTTAAGAAACCTGCAAAGAGTTGCAAGGACCAGGAGGCTGTAAGCAGACAGAGGTCTGGGAGGGATGCTGAAGAGATGGACAGTTTCTGCTGAGAGTGGGGCCCAGAGAATTGGCAGGTGACATAGACGGAGGCAAAGCCCTCAGAAAACGCCAAGAATGGTGGATGTCGAGTCATCCAGGAAGAAGGCACAACTTAGATAGTGAGTTGACTTGGAGGCAGGGGTCTCCCCCTTCAAGAGGAGGTTTAAAGAGATCCCAGACGGCTGGGTAGAACAGGGACCTGATCTGATGGTGGAGACCTAACAGTCCACATGTCTCCTTAGGTGCTCACAGGTGTGAGAGAACAGGAGTCACAGGATCTCACAGAAGAACAAAGTCGCAGGGGTAAAGAAGACAAAAAACAGTCTTCGGGAAAGAAGAAACCCCTCAGAGACCTGGAGAGTCCTGGAGGAAGGATTTGCAAGGGTCATCTTTGGAGAAGTATTTCTTGAACAGCCACCTCTACCAGGTCCCGGGGCAGGTCTGCTCTCAGACTCAGAGTCTGGCAGGGGCTTGGACGTGAGGACTCTAAACACAGGAAAACACAAAGGGCCAGAGAAGCTGTCATCTCAGGCAAAGACCCCAGGGGTGAAGGGAATGAAGGTCTGAATCTCAGCTTGCTTCCTTCAGCCTAGGGAGAGACACCCATAGCTCCCCATCTGGGGATCCCTGTAGTCATTCACTGCCTTGTTCACTCATTAATCAAGATTTATTGAATATGTGCAGGGTGCCTGTAGGAACATGGCCAGGCATGGAGGGGGATATGTGGGGACCAGGACAGGGCATATGCCACAGGTTACAAGAGGACTGGAGCAGGAGCAGTAAATAGGGAACTCGTTGGGAGGGGTGGGGGCTGTTCCCTCTCTGGAGGTAAGAGTGGTGGGTATACAACTGGAGAAGTTTCCAGAAGGGATCAGACTCGAAGATTCTCCATGGGGACTCTGTCAGAATCTTCAGGGGGAACATCTGCTCCAAGAATCTGGGGTGTCCCACCACCCCCATCAAGACCCCCAGCGGAGGCACTGAGCTGGGAAGTCACTGAGGAGAGAGGGAGGGAGAAATAATGGTTGACCCACTGGGTGACTCGGGAACGCCGGATCCCTCGCCGGCGCCCTGGTCCTCGTGTCCGGCGCCCTGGTCCTCGTGTCCGGCGGGGCCAGCTAAGGGTTCTCTGAAGGGTGGGACCCTCTTGGGGTGGGGCAGAGTGGTTGGGAGGTCCTGTGGTGACAGGGATGGTGACTGGGATCTCAGGGACAGTCTGAGTCAACAGAGGGGCATGATATAATCTCAAAGGGAAGCAGAAGGCCTGGTGAAGGAAGTTGCCACTCAGTGCTCTGCGTGTTGGGAAGCGGGTCCCACGGAGGATAGAGGCAACAGGTCCCGGATGACTGGCGAGCGGGCTGGAAGGCTGGGCCTCAGGGACGTTGACGTGTTCAGCAGGAGGGCGGGAAGGCCAGGCTGGGGGGCAGCACTTGTCAGGGGGCAGCTGATGGAAGATCTGGTAGGGGTGGGGTGTTCCGTGTGCTTTCAGCTGGAGGTGAGCTGGCGAGGAGGGTGCTGCAGCCGTCTCCACGGGTTCCATGCGCTTTCCAATAAGAACCTCAGACTGAGGGCTGGAAGGACGCTCAGGGCCACCCAATCCAGCTGTGCCCTCTGTTAAGAGCCCCTCTGCCCCTGGACAGGTAAAGCCCAGCCTCTATTACAAACTCCAGGGACAGAAGGGTCACACTTCTTAAAGCCAATCTGTTCCACTGTGAGATGCTCTTTACACAAGAAATCAAAACTAGCTAAACATTAGTCCCCTACATGTGAGGCACTACAGACCTCACGCTCCTTCCCAGGCCCTCAGTAGCTGGGAATAAACAGGGAATGAATTCTCATCCAGCCCTTGCTGAGAACTCAGAGGACAAATGCATAAGGAACCTCCAAAGGCATGGGACATTCCAGAAAAGAGACGGGGTCCTGGAAGGAGACACTACCACCCTACAGCAGAGTATGTATGCCTACTGAAGGCACCTGTCCTGGTGTGGTGGGAGGAGCTGGGGTGGCCCAGGCACACAGCAGGCACATGGAGGCCATTCCCATGACACCCAGGCTCACAGCCTCGCTGGAAAACTTCCCAGGTGCAGGGCAACCCTGGAGTCCCCTAGGACCTGGAGTTGGGAGAGACGGGAGTTCTGGCCCAGAGTGCTGGGCCACTCACCGAGTTTTCCGCATCGGAGTCTTCCGAGCTGCTGATCACCACGATGCGCTCTTCTGAAACAGGCAGGAAGATGTCATTAGGTCCTGCTTGGGTGGAATAGGCAGGCCAGTGCTCTGAGTGGGCGCTGCATGCCCTGCAGAGAGGGACACAGACATTCACTGTGCATGTGACGGGGCCTCTGGATGGTGTGTGCAGAGGGGTCACTGCCATGAGTATTTTACCACTTCCTTGCTGTTCATATTTACTCAAGCCATGCAGCTGGGCATCTTTTGCAACTCTTAACAGAGCACATTGATTTGTTCCACTTCTCAACCCCAAAGTTAACTGAGAACCCTTCAAGAGCCAAGGGCCCTTGAATGGAAGGAATACAGGCCAGGACTCTCGGTATGCAGTCAGGGCTTGGTGTGTGACCAGGCTCCAGGCTCAGTCTGGGGCATAGAATGCAGAATAAAGCTGTTGAGGCAGATCTGGGAAGCAGAACTAACTCTGTTGATCCAAGATTCAAGGTGTTGACCATAACTTCTGTCCAAGGAGTCCGTCCCTGGCAGTGACTATGAATATCTCAGACAAAAGAGATCCCCTGGGAGGGGATTTAGCTTTTGCAGAAAACAATTTAGGTAAAGGACAGGTGTGGACTTCATCCAAGTCTTTATCCAAGGTCTCCACCCGTAAGCATTTTCTCAGAGACCCCACCGTATGCAAGGCAGTGGAAGTGTGTGCTGGGGTTAGAAGCTACAGAATTTTGAGTTTTAGTGCTGCGTGCCCCCCACAGTCAGAGCACAGCAAAGCCCCTGTAAACGTCAAGGCCTCTCACTTCCAGATGAACCATGGGCCATTCCTGCTCCATTCTGCAGCAGCCCAGCAACCACACAGGACAATCAGGTTAGTTTCCCCAGCTTTAGAGTTGTCGTGGTGCAGAAGAGGGGCCCCACCCACTCCCTCCATTTCTCTACCTGCCTCCCCGGGTTCGCTGGTCATGTGATTGTCACTGGACAGGATGACCTCATTTCCAACGATCGGGCTCTCGGGGCTGGGGGGTCCATTCAGGTGAGGTGGTGAGACTGCCTTTGAAGTGCTGGGCCTGGGCTGTTTGGGAGAGCTGAGGACCAGCCTGGCCTCCTTTTCCTCCTCTGACTCCATCTTGATGATTTTATGGGGGCAGCTGGTCTGACAGGCCTTCCTCTTCTGAGGTGTGGGTGGGACAGAGACCTCCTGTACAGGGGCAACCACAGGGCCAGGTCAGATATCCCCAGGAACATGGGCTCATGCAGATGGCAGGGCAGTGGGCGTGAGGTCGAGACCCTGGATGGGCAGCAGGGGATTCGACTCTCTGCCTGTTAGACCCTGCCCCTCTTCAGAAAGAAAGCCCTCCCGTAGTCCCCTGTACATTGGTCCTGGCTGCTGCCCCCCACCCTCCTCTGGCTTCTGTCCTCTAACTGTCCTCCTCGGTTCAGGAAAGCTTCCTGACAATGCAGCCAAGCATGCAGTAGGTGCTTAATGAGCACTTTCTCGCTGATTAAGGCTTGGTTTCTCATCCCAGCTACACCCCTTACTGCTTTGGCTAAACCCAGGAACCCAAAGCTCTTAGGAATGCTTGCATTCAACTAGGAGGAGCATAGGGGCCTCCCACCTTGATGGTGACACACAGCTGTTTTGAATGGACAGCAAGTCCAGCAGTTCAATTTCTGGGACGTATGGTCCCAGGGATATTAATATAGCGGCTGGGATGTGGGCGCTGGGAGAAGAAGAGGCACAGACTCCAGAGATGAAATTTAAAACATCAGATGCGATTTAAACCATTTATCAACTACTTCCATAAGTCTGAACTTGCTCAAGTTCAAACAAATCATGTACTTTTGATAAAAGTACATGCAGAGGATAGAAAAGCAGAATTACTGGAGAGTGGAGAGGCAGGATTCCAGCTTCTTGGATAAAACGCAAAACTCACTGCCATCCAGCTGGAACTGACTCACAGCTCACTTTCTGGCAGGCTTTCAAGAGGCTGTAAATCTCATGGGAGGAGACTGCCCATATTTTTCTGCCTCGAAGCCACTGTTGGTTCAAAACTGCCAGAGAAGCACCACCTTGGGATTAGCAGCATAACCCTCCACCAATTATGCTCCCAGAGCTCCCTGCTGCTCTGCTATTGCTTTGACAATGTGCATAATGTACAGCACCATCTTGAAGACCCCCCAGCCAAGGTTCAGAGTGGACAAAAGATGCTGAGCGGACTCAGATGCTGTTTCTAAGCGTCTTATGGCTCCCTGTGAACCAGGAGCCCAGGACGAGGTCTCTGGGGTACCTGTGTCCCATGCCTGTATCCATGTCTAGGACGAGTATGAATGGGGTCACAGAGGGTCCGAAGCAGGCAGAAGCTTACCTGTCTGTAGGTGGGGTCTTTGATGGAGAATGCAAACAAAGGCACCGGATGCGCACCCGGCTCTTGATGGACCACGGATGCTGACTGGGCCTCAGCCACCTCCAGGTCCTGCTCTGGAATCTTCTGAACCTTCTCTGGCTAAAAAAAAAAAATCAAGAAGCCAGAGTCAGAAATGACTAGGCAGCAGGCCCAGGGTTAGGAACTCCAGGCTCATGGCCAATCCAGGACTGAGTGACATCTCCAGGGCGTTACCTAGCCCCAGGTGCAGGCTGCCTGATCCAAAGCGGGGAGCCCCCTGGGAACAAGAAAACCCCCAACTTAAACTCATCAAGCTGGTTCTGACTCATAGTGACCCTCTATCAAGTTACCAAGGTTCTAAATCACAGTGGGTAGAATGCCCGTCTTTCTCCCAAGAAGCTCTGGTGGATTAAACCATCGAAGATGTGCAACCTTTGCATTAGAGTCAGACTCACTTCAGACTAAGCCAGCAGCGCTCCAACTGAGAGTAATAACTCAACAACTCAATCTCACTGCCATTAAGTTGGAACTCACACACAGCCAACCTTCCAGCGCGTTTTCAGAGGCTGTAAATTGAAGAAGAGATTTCCCCTCTTTCTTCTGCGAAGCTACTGGTGGATTTGAACAGCTGGAAAGGCCAACGCCTGTAGGTGAGCAGCACAATTCCCTGTGACCCACAGTACCAGAACTCCCTCTGGGAACAAGAGGCCTCCCCTAATCTTCCCTGACTCCACCTCATCCAGGGTTCCTAGTCAGGGACCACTTCAATCTAGGTGTGTCCTAACAGGCCTGGGAGACGGCCTCAGGGACCATATTGCTCAATGCGCCCCAAGCCCGAGAACCAGCTCCCAGCATACACAACTCCAGCAACAAAGGGCTCCTTACTGACGGAAGCAGCTCCTTCCATGGTGGCAAGCTTCTAACAGTGAGAAAAGTCCTTCCTTAGTAAAAGCAGCCACCCTGTGACTGTTATCTCTGTAGGGGTCAGAACAGCTGCCATACAAGTTACGCTAATCATCTTAAGTGAATTGTGCCCCCTTCTTTTGACAAAATGAGACTAAAAATAACAGTTACCTTACCATATCATAAGGATTAAATGTGCTAATATATGAAAACTATTTAGACTAGCACCTGTTAGTTGCACTATTTAGACTAGCACCTGTTAGTTGCATGGGCCATATCACAATCATTAGTGTTTTTATTATTACCCTTTGCAAGCCCAGCTGAGCAATTATTCCAAAAAGGTAAACATGGGACTATCAAGTGAACCAACAATTCCACTTTTAGGCATATGTCCCAAAGAAATAAAAGCAAATCCTTGGACAAATGTTCACAGCAGCACTATTCATAATAGCTAAAAGTAGTAAATAATCCAGATGTCCATCAACAGATGAGTAGATAAATATGGAATATCTATGCAATTGTGTGTATAGATCTACATATACACACACATCTATTTCCCCAAACGCATTCTAGTCCAGGCCTCACTTGCTATGCTGTTGTTGTATTAGGTGCTGTCAAGGGTACACAGCAATTCCATGCACAACAAACAAAATCCTGCCTAATTCTGCGTCATCCTCCCAAGCTTTGCTGGGTTTAAATCCCTATTGCAGTTACTGTGTCAGTCTATCTTACACTAACCTAGCTGGGCCTTGGTTTGATCTTTTGTAAAAGAGCAGGTTGGATTTCACACTGTTTCTCAACTCTACAGTCTCAGATGCAATGTTTGCCTCCGTGAGGAAGCTCTCCCTGATTGCCTTGGCAGAGAGTGAGCTCTCTCACCTATGGGGTCATGCTATGGCAAATCTAGACAGGTTCTCTACCATCTTGCCCTCTGCCTGAAGTCCTATCTTCCATAAAGGATCATCAGTCCTGGGCCTAGACCCCTGTAAATGTAGATGACCAGAATGGGGCAGAGACAAGATGCCACATGTAGGAGCTGAGGAGGGTCTTCTTGGTGAGCATGCTGGTGAGCACCAAGGAGATGAAATGAACACCAAGTCAAAGAGATGCTATGTCATTTCCACCTAAGGCCAGCACTTTCTAAATCAGAGAATTCCAGAGATGAGACCAGCTGCCTCAAGAAAACAGTATAGTACTCCCTACACCTGGAGGTGTGTGGATGCAGGTAGACATCTGTGAATCAGGGTGCTGCCGAGGGAACGATAACATTAAATGGCACAGGAGGGCTTTCCAGCCATGATTAACTATGCCTGTGAGGTGTATGCTGGCCACCAACCACCACCATTAGAAGCCATGCTGCTGCAATGGGAGTCTGAATTCCCACCCCAATCTTCTGTAAGAACCATGTGTCTTGGGGGGAGAGATACGTCCATATTTACTAACCCTAGGGAAATTAACACATATTTGGATGAGCTCACTATGAGAGGAAGAGGTCATCCATCGGCTATGTCTATCTGGGCTACTTTACAGTGACCCCTTTGTTCAAGTCCTTTTGTTCACACATAGGCCTCAAGCGACCCCTCTTTTTTTTTTTAAAGCTACCCCTCTTGAACTGGTTTGCATCATATTATTATAAGCTACTTTGGCATTCAGGAGTCCAGAGGCAGCCAGCCGTTGCTGGATATTTTCCTTTACCCCAACGCCAGTTCAGCTACTTGCTGTCCCTGTCTCAGGTGGTCTCCCCACTCTGTTACTTATAAGCATAAGAACAGCAAGCAGTGGGTTTTCTTCCTGACAAGGGGACTCCCAATCCACTTGGCTGGGTCCGACCACTTCCGCTTCACCTCAACCCCTTCTTACCTGATCAGTGTCTAAAGGCTCACTGGGAGTGCTGACAGCTTCTGGACTGGCTCTCCTGTATTGAGCTGCATCTGGAGAACAGAGAGAAGGTCTCAGGGAGGTCAGGGCAGTCACTGGCGAGGGGCAGCCTGGCTTGGGACAGTGACAGGGAGAATGTCCCTAAAGACCCACACCTCATATCTAGGGGGAACTGAGGAAGCTCTGCCAGGACTTCCTCCCAAATAAGGGCAGCTTCAAAGAGGGGCTTGGAGTTGGTAGGAAAGTTCTCTTAGCTACAGTGGGCATGAGCCCAGCACAAAGGGAGAGTGGCCAGCATTAGAGTGACCTTGCCTTTGGCTCCAAACTCAAATGTACTTCTCTCCATCTCTAGGCCACCAGCAAAGCAATGTGGAGACAATCCAGAAACCACCATTGTTCACTGACTTCTCCACATTCCATGAAGAGGGACTGGTACATATTACACATAATCTCAATTTCTCAAATAACCACAATATCTCATACAATGGCTCCTTTCTTTGCCCCTGTCATGTTATAAGGCCCAAGGTTAGTGAGTTCAACTCTGTGGGGTTATTTTCTGTACACAGGCTAACATTCACGGCCTATGTAGAGAAGGCATAAGAGTCATGCCCACTCTTTGGAACCCATGTGGTCTAGGCAAAGCAGTAAACGATCCATCATTGGTGCCTGCTGATAAGCCGTCCAATTCTGCAGTATCTCCTTTTTCTAAGTAAGAGCATCCTCACAGCTGCCCAGAGGTTACATTTCAGATCAATTCAGAGTCATTAACATCTCTTCACCCAGGAAACCTCTTTTGCCCACTGTTTCTGAGAGACCTCCTTGGATGCCACGAGCTTGTCTAGAGCTGCTCGGACTCTTGGATTGGGACTGCAGAGCCAAGTGTTTTCCAGCTCTGTGATGCACCCACAGCTCATCTCCTGGTTAGACTGGGTATCACCTGAGGTCAAGATCTCCTGAGGTCTCTTCATTTCCTAAATGGCCAATTCCTGCAGGACCTATAAAGGGTGGCAGCTGGTCTAGATGACACCCCATCCTGGGGACAAGGGTTCTCCTCAACTGAGTACTGCATGGTTTAGAGCAAGCACATGCTTTCAGGCCCCTTTTGCCTGACTTTTGAGTTGACTGCTCAGTTCCTGAACAAAGGTGCTAAGAGAAGCTTAAGCTAATTAACCCCAGGGTGGTTAACTAGTCCCCTCTAAAGGCAAAATCTTAACCTGGTCCTAATAATCTTTGTAGTTTGTCAATATCTCACGTCTCCCAAGAGCCACAGCTAGGATCCTTTGTGTAAAGTACCCACCTCCGGGTACCTGTGACATGGTGCCAAGGCCTCTTCCTTTATCCTGTGCCCTAGTAGTGAGAGAAGATCTTCACCCTGAAACCCACAGCGTCCCTTTTCAGCAGGAAGTAGCTAAGAGAATACGCCGTCCCCTTTTCCTTATGACTCAGGGTGAAGTCTCTCTCAGGGAGGAGTGATAGGGAATGGCAAAGGACACACTGACAAAGAAGATTAATCAGAACTGGCTTTGACAAGCACTGTGGCATTTGGACAAGAACAAACTGGGAGGAGGGTAGAGAGAATAGTGCAACAATGAATGAGTGGAAGCCCAAAATCTCTGTAAATGTTTATGAAAATTAATAAAATATAATTATTTAAAAAAAAAAAAAGAAATCTATGATCTGACTAAACTCAAGAAAAACTAATTTCCTTTTCTCTTAAAGGTAGATGATCTTTTCTGGCCTATCTTCCTCAGAAGGCAACTCTGAGGAGTAAGCCCTGTGGAAGGCAAGTAAGTTACCCTACCTGAGTGCCCGGGGTACTTACCTGCCTGTTGGGCGATGCATGATATGAGGTGTTTCAGACGCTCCTTGAACTGGTGCTTCAATTCCTCGAAGCCCTCCGTGCGCACGGGGGCTTGCAGATTCTGGGGCTTCTCCTGCTGCAGGTGGCAGAGTGCCTCCCGCAGAAAGCTGTGCATGTCCAGCACCTCCTGGTCAGAGGCATAGAGCTTCATCTTGTGCACAAGCTCGCCGCCTGTGTGGATGCGCTGCAGCACCGTGTCCAGGCGGCCCTGGTGGCTGGCCAGCTCCCGGACTTCGTGCTCGTATTGCTCTTGCACGCTCTGCAGCAGCTCGCGCTCCAGCGCCTGCACGTGCTCTACCACTTCGCTTACGCGTGTGTGGATCAGCTTCTCGGTGCTCTCGCGCGCGCTGGCCAGCTGGCGGATGGAGGACTGAATCTGCTCGCGAGCTGCACCAAAGGCCCCGTCCTGCTGCTGCAGCGCCTGCGTCATGGTGTCCAGCTCCTCCTGCCGCTGCTCGATCTCCATATTGATGTCGCTCTTGTCCTCGCTGTGACCTTTGTCCAGAAGTGCGCATGAGCAGCACAGGGGCTTGGAACAGGCTCGACAGTAGATGCTGAGGGCACACAAAACTGGCTCGATTTAGGGCTTTCCTGTTTGCTCTACCCATCCCACTTTCCTTCAAATTTCTGTTGTTAACTACTTTTTTTAAAAAATTACAAGACTTTTCATGATGATCTAGGATTGCATTTTTCCTAGAAAGTCAATGGTTGTGGTTATGGTGATGTTGCTATTACATACTGTGAAGTTGGAAATGACTCATACCAACCCATAGCTGACCCTCCAGGGGGTTTTCAGAGACAGTAAACTGCAAGGGAGGAGACTGTCCATTTTTCTCCCAGGGAGCAGCTGACGGATTCGAACTGCGTGCCTTTGGGTTGGCAGCACAACTCCTTATCACTAAGCTCCCTGGTTCTGATGACTGCTCAAATGACTGATAAAACCTTAAAGAAATTTACTGACGAAAAAAATAGCTAGCCTACATACAACATCTGGCTTGAAACAATGTCACTCACTCATTGCTCTCTAGGGGGCACTAACTCACTAACTCATAGCTTACCTATCTTGGCTTTTCCAGGCTGTTAATGCCTGCCTGGGAAGGATATTATTACCCATCTTTCTCTCTTAGAGCCCCTAGTGGATTCTAATCACCAGAGAGATATAGCCTCTGAGTTAGCTGCAAGATTCCCTAAATACCAGGCCAACAGAGCTCCCTGGAAACAGTATCAAGATACATATTCCTGAAGCACTACACGAGGTGGATTCTAACTCATAGTGTCCTTCCATTGTGTTTGTGAGGCTGTAAATCTTAGTACGGCTGACTGCTTCATCTTTTAGCAGCCCAGCAGCTGATGGATTTGAACCTCTGACCTCGGGATTAGCAACCCAACGTGTAATGACACCAGGACTCCTTAAAAACATACAATGAGAAAGTTAATTTCTTTCCACCCCTTAAGTCCTCCAGGTGACGGAGTGCACCCAACACCCTGGGAAGCATCTATCTATATCTTCTCTACTCAAACCATACAGCACAAATAAACAGGATGTTGATCCTTCTGGGATTCCAAGACTTGACACCTATTTTCCCATTTAAGCTGCATAAGAACCTCTTAATTCACAATGTGCTATGACAACTCAGTCAATTGGCAGAATAGTTCATAAAGATAATATGCTATTTATCCTAGTTTGGTCAATCGTATCTATGGTCTAAAAAGCTTGTAAGAAGCCATCTAAGATATGATTATTGGTTTCTTCCCATCTGGAGAAAAGCGAATGAAAGAAACAAAAATCTCAGCAAAGACACTATCCACAGGACTAATGTTTTGTTGTTGTTACATGCCATCAAGTCAGAACCCACTTACAGCTGATCCTCTAGCAGATTTTCTGAGACTGTAAATCGCATGGAAGGAAACGTTGCATTTTTCTCTCATGGAGCAGCTAGTGGATTTGAACTGTGTACCTTTGGACTAACAGCCCACACAAATCATAGCTTCATTATTCCAAACATGTAGCCAAGGACCCAAAGTAGAGGAATATGATAGAATGAAAAACATGGAGAACAAAGCTCAAATTCCTAAAAATGATGACACTTAACAGACTGAATGAAACCAGAGGAACCTCTGAGGCTGTTGCCCTAAAACAACCATTAAGCTTGGCACTGAAGCCACTCTCAGAGTTCTTTCAGCCAATAACAGATAGGCTTATAAAAGAGACAATGTTTATTATAAGAGTAAGGAAAGAGGGTTGCAGAGTGGATTATATTTGGGGTGGGGTGGGGGTGGGGGCAGGGATTATGTACCAATGAAGGAGTTTTTCTTTTGCTTTTCAAGGAGAGGAGGTGTGGGGGGGGGGGGAGAAAAGTGCAACAAAGAATGAATGGAATTCCAAAATCTCTGTAGATGTTCACTGAAATGAAAAATAAATAAATTAATAAAATAAAAAAAAAACAAACCAATGTCACCAGTGAGGAGTGTGCTGCATCCAAACAATCAACTATAAACCTTTCACATTTACCCAAAAGCAAAGAGGGGCCCAGATACTAGATCAAATAGAATGAAAATTATGAGAAAGCAGATGCATTGTGAAAACTGTAACCAATTTTACAGAATTCTCTGTATAGAAATGGATAAAGGGGGACTTAATTTTCTGTGTGTCTACCTAAAACACAACAAAGCATTTTTTTAGAAGAACCTGAAGATAAAGACTACTGTTACCATCATTATGCAGAAGAAGAAATAAAGTCATACAGGAGCTAAATTGGTTCTATTAGGTAAAACAATTTTGGGGAAGTAATGTTTGATCCTAAAAAAAAAGACCATGCTAAAGCATTACTTTGTAATTTCCTTCTCTAACTTCCATTATGCATTCGTCCACATCTATGCTACATGACAGGAAACTCTACTGGCTTAGTGGGAAAGAGTTGAGCAGCCAAACCCAAGGCAGGCAGTTCAAATTCACCACCTGCTCCAGGAGAAGACAGGAAGTTTCCTCCCATGTGACTTACTGCCTCAGAAAATCCACTGGAGGGTAAGCTAAATTGGTTCTGACTCAATAGCACACGACAATAATACCATATGCTGTATTTACCAGTAATTACCATACTACACTAACTTCTGGATAATCAATTCTGACCCATGTCAATCCCATCTATGCCAGAGCAGAACTGTATCCAAATGGTTTGCTGTAGCTGATTTTTCAGAAGTTAACAACCAGGTCTTTATCCTAGTCTGTCTTTTTCTGGAAGCTTTGCAGAAACCCGTTCAGCTTCACAGCAGCGTGTGAACCTCACTGACAAGTAGTTGGTGGCTACGCAGGGAGTGCACTAGCTGGGAACCCAACTTGGATCTCTTGCAAGGAAGGCCCACTTCTTAAGAAAAACTATGACTACGATAAATTACCACAGTATTAATGCTCATCAACAGTATTGGTTTGAAATGCTAAACCAATGAAGGAGTGAAGGGCAAACAGTTAAGCACTCCCTTACTAGCCGAAAGGTTGGCAGTTTAAATCCATCCAAAGGCAAAACAGACCTGGCATTATGCTTCCCAAAGAGTCACAGCCTTGAAAATCCAACTGAGCAGTACTACACTCTGTGCACTTGGGGTCGCCATGAGCTGGAATCAATTTGATGGAAACTAACAACAAAAAAATGGACAAGAAGAATCGGACCCAGTTGTCGTCACCTTTGCATTGTGGACACTCAGGAGAAAGGCCGAGTGTGATGCTGGATGCCCTTCCTTAAAAAGAGTTCAGCAAGGCTGCCTGCCAGGTACACAGCTCCAGGGACCTGGTGGAAGGAAAGCAAGACCTTCCAAGACACTTGCCAGCCTCAACCAGCATCCTATCTGTAAGGACCCGCTGCCCCTAGGACTCCAGCTTGTCCATTTTCTTTGGATGGAAACAGGCAATTGGCAGCAGAAGTCCTCCTAAGTCCAAAACCTCCCAGCTGACAAAGGTACAGACCACTGGGGTGATCTGTCAGCAGGCTGCTACACAGGGTCAACACTGACTCTAGTCTTCCTTAGCTTAATGATGTCCTCACCCTCACTCAAGGGACTCTCATCAAGCACCACTCTGTGGCTGACACTTTGGGGAAGGGAGCAGTAAAGGACCATGATAAGGACCCTGACTGAGCACAGACATAAAGAAGAATATCTCTGGGAATGCATGTTCAAAATGACGGGTATTTGCACTTAGAATACTTGAAAGAACCAACTGAAACACAAATAATAAGAAATTTCTCAGAATAATAAGTGAATTACATAAGATTTCAAAGAGAAGAAAACAGCTTTATCTCTTATAGAAAAGCAAGGCAGTCAAATATGAGGGAAATTCCATGATCACATTCACAATAGCAATTTCAATATTGGTAAAAAAAAAATACCAGTATAATCTGATATAATCTGAACAGGAAATATGCCAGACATATATGAAGGAAATAGCAAAAATTCACAAGTTAAAGAAGGCTAGAAAACCAGAAACAAGCCTCAAGTTCCTGGCCAGAGGGGCTAAGTACAAATAAAAATATGTTGTTGTTGATGTTATGTGCTGTCGAGTCGCCTGCGACTCATAGCGACCCAATGTACAACAGCCCTAAACTCTGCTCTGTCCTGTGCCAATCGCCCTGTCTCCGACAATCCCATCCCAATTACCCCAGTCACTGAATCAATCCACCTCATAGAGGGCCTTCCTCTCCTGCGCCGTCCCTCCACCTTTAACCCTTTCCAGGACAAATCTGTTTGTTTTCCTAGCAGTCCATGGTATTCTCAATACTTCTCTCCAGCACCACAGCTCAAAGGCATCAATTCTCCTTCTATCCTCCCTGGTCATTGTCCAACTCTCTGATGCATAACAAGTGATTGCGAAGACCATGGCCTGTATCAGACGCACCTTAGTCTCCAGAGAGACACCACTGCTCTTCAGTACTTTGGAGAGGTCCCTAACAGCAGACTTTCCCATGGCAATGCGCCTTTTAATTTCCTGGCTGCTGGTGCCAAGACTGTTGGACTATGGAGCCAAGCAAACTAAAGCTGTGTACAATCTCAATCTCTTCACCATCCATCCTGATGCTGCCAATTGGTCCAGTGGTGAGAATCTTTGTCTTCTTGACATTGAGCCTTAATCCATATTGTAGGCTGCAGTCCTTGTCGCTCTGCAGCAGGCATGTCTTCAAATTAATACACACATGCAAAGCAATTTAACAATATAAGTGAAAACACAAATCCCCAACCATGTAAGTGAGACTTGAAACCTGACCAAATGATTTTAAAACAAATCAAATAGCTAAGATTTTAAAAAAAACCAACACAATTGGAGTAATGAAGGGGAATTCGTGTTCCCAGATAAAGCACACTACAGAACTACCATTATTAAAAGAACGTGGTAGGAGCCTAAGAGTCAAGAGAAAGAGCAGCAGAACTGACCACCCAGTCCTAACAAAAATCCTATCAACTGGATAAATTATGTTTATTGCACTGAAGCTGATGAGGGAGAGAATAGTTTAAAAGTAATATATTTTAGGGCATTATGATTATCATAAGAGTCTGGAATGAGGGTTGCAGAGTGGAGTATACTCGGGGTGTGGGTGTGGGTCGGGGTGTGCGGAGGGGGATTGTATACCAATGAAGGAGTTTTTCTTTTGTTTTTCAAGAAGAGCGAACTGGGGTGGCGGGCGGTGGGTGGGGAGAAAAGTGCAACAATGAATGAATGGAAATCCAAAATCTCTGTAGATGGTCATTGAAATTAATTAAAAAAAATCATCCCATCAATTAGATTCCCACTCAAACTGATCCCACAGGACCAGCAGAGCTGCCCCTCTGGGTTTCCAAGGCTGTAAATCTTTGAGGAAGCTGACTCCCCATCTTTCTCCCACACAGACACTGGTGGACATCACTTTTTTGATTAGTAGACCAATGCTTAGTTGACTGTGACACCGAGATTCCTTAGTCCTAACACAGGCCCTAGCATCTATACAAATTTAATGTTTTCTATAATAAAGGAAAACCTCAAAACGCGTTGGAACAGACTCATAGCTGACCCTCTAGTGTGTTTTCAGAGACTGTAAATCGCATGGGAGGTACCTGCCCACCTTTCTCCCATGGGAGCAACTAGTGGAACTGAACCACCTGCCTTTGGGTCGGCAGTGCAACTCCTTATCCAATAGGCCACCAGAGCTTCCTATAACAAAGCAAGATGACGATGATTATCATCATCTATAATAACATAGATTAAAGGAGTTTTCAACAATTAGCACCAGAGAAACTGGCTACCAAAATGAGGGAAAACAAGTTAGATCTTGGCTTCCTATTCTACATCAAGATAAATTTGCAATAGATCACAAAATTAAACATGAATAAAATATGATCATATCGGAGAAACTACCACTATTTCATGATGGTAAAGATTTTATAATCATTGATGTAATGAGAGAATATAATTTCTTCAGAAAACTCATAACTCTGGGTTTTTTTAGAAAGTCATTAACCAAGCAAGTTGCCAGTGAGTCAATTCTCACATGTGAGCGCATAGGAGCCCAAGCAAAATGGAGCTTCTTGGGGTTTTCCATGGGATTTTTCTAGAAGCAGACAACCAGGAGTCTCTGCATGCATTCAAACTGCTTTTAAGTTAATAATCAAGTGCTTAACTCCTTGAGTTATCCATGGATTCTTATGGAAAGACATTCCCGGCTTACCATACAGTCAAAAAAAGTAATAAAGTATTAATTGTTCAATTTGCTAATTCTGTTTTAGATGATTACAGAGTTGGCAAGAAGGAAAGGAAAAATCATGTTGGTATGTGTTGTCAAGTCAAAACCGACACGTAGCTGACCCTCCAGTGGTTTTTCAGAGGCTGTAAATAACACCGGAGGAGAATGTCCATTTTTCTCCATTGGAGCAGCTGGTAGATTCGAACCACCTGCCTTCAGGGTTGGCAGTGCAACTCCCTATCCACTAGGCCAACAGAGATTTCCCGAAGTTTCTATACTCAACTCTAAGTAAAGGAGTTTGACCTTTAACTACCCGGGAATAGAGACCATCTCATTTAGCAATTACTGGCAGTCCCTGGGTTCCAAGAAGATCAGTTCCTAAAAGTGTCTTTAAATAAAATTTGTAGCTAAACCAAGGTGCAGTGAGGAGTTGATTAGATGGGGTGGGAAAAGGCAGAGATCAACAATATTAAATAATATAAAATACAACATATGGATGACTACAGCAAATAAAAAGTCCATGAATGAAGCAATGTATAGAATGATTGCATAAAACACAATGGACATGAATTAAAACACAGTGCATATGAAGACTGTATGTAGAGAAGAGCCCTGGAGCCTTGGTGGCAGAATGGTTCAAGTATTTTCTGATCAAAAGGTTAGTGGTTCAAACTCACGAATCACTATGGGAGAATGATGTGGTAGTCGGCTTCCGTTAGCCTTGGAAATCTCATGGGACAGTTCTACTCTGTCATTCAGGGTCACTATAAGTTGAAATTAATTTAATGACAGTGGGTTTGGATGTTTTTTTTTAAAGGAGAGCCAGTAGAGGCGGCATCTCTAGAGCAGCACTGTCCCAGGGCAGGATATGGCTTGTCTGAGCAACAACTGAAAAATTATCTCCACCGGACATACACCTTTACATAGCAACACAGAGAAGCAGTAGAGGCATACTATCTTTTTAAAATGCAACCAACCACAGGGCAAATGGAGGTGTTTTTTAGTCGTTTTTAAAAAAATTGTAGTTTGGGTGAAAGTTTCCAGAGCAACTGGTTTTCCATTTACCAACATGAACATATTTTATTTTTTTTATTCGTTGCAAGGCTGTCAGTCTAACAGCCCTCTTCTCACTTTCTTCCCAGTGACTCACTTTCATTTCATTCTTCTTTCTTGCCCCTTCTTGCCTTCTGAGTTTTGTTTCTGAGTAAATGCATGCCCCTTGGGTCTCATAGTTAACTATTCTAAATACATTCCTCATGAGTCTTACTGTTCACTTTTTAGCTTCTTCTTCTTCTGTTGTTGTTATGTGCCATCAAGTCACCTGTGACCCATAGTGACCCTATGTACAAAAGCCCTAATCCCTGTTCTATCCTGTCTGTGCCAATCTCATTGTCTCTGACACACCTACTCTCATTACCCCAGTCACTAAATCAACGCATCTCAGAGAGGGTCTTCCTCTCCTGTGCTGTCCCTCCACCCTCCCAAGCATGATGTCCCTCTTCAAGGACTGGTCCCTCCTTGCAACATGTCCAAAGTATGTCAGACGAAGCTTCAGAATCCTTCAAGAAGTACCCTGGTTTCACCCTCTCCAGGATGAACCTGTTTGTTCTCCTAGCAGTCCATGGTATATTCAATACTCTTCTCCAACACCACAGCTCAAAGGCATAAGTTTTCCTTTTATCATTCCTGGTCATTTATCCAGCTCTCTAATACATAGCAAGTGACTGAAGGAACTGAAGAACAAATTCAAGCCTTGAGTTGCAATACTTAAGGATGCTTTGGGCAGAATATTAAATGATCCAGAAAGTATTACAAGAAGATGGAAAGAGTATACAGAGTCATTGTACCAAAAGGAATTGGCAGACACAGAAGAATTTCACGAAACAACATATGAGTGAGGAAGGAAGACATTCAAGCTGCTCTGAAAAAACTGGCAAAAAACAAGGCCCCAGGAATTGATGGCCTACCGACCGATATATTTCAACAAACACATGCTGCCCTAGATGTGCTCACCAAGCTGTGCCAAGAAATCTGGAGGATAACCACCTGGCCAACTGACTGGGAGAGATCTCTATTTGCTCCCATTCCAAAGAAAGGTGATCTGAGAGAGTGCAGAAATCATTGAATCCTTAATATCACATGCAAGCAAGATTCTGAAGATTATCCAAAAATGACTGGAAGAGCACATCAACAGGGTCTGCTGCTTAGCTGTATAAAAAGTGCATCTGGCGTGGGGGTTGCCAGGTCTAACCTCCACTAAGTCCACAAAGGTAAAGAGTCCCCATCAACAACATCCATAACACAAAACTGAGTCCTCTGAGGGCACACGTACGCCCGATTCTATTGTGTCTTCTATTAATCCTATTAATAGCACCAACTGTCCCTCCCAGGGCTCTTGCTCTACTACAGGGTCTGCTAATCTACTGCAATGTCCATACAGAACTCACAGACAGCAATCACAATTATAAGGCTTATTAGGGAAATATTACTTCCCTAGTCAGGGCAGTTCCTCGGGTGTCCTTGCCAGGCAGCTCTCTGACCTTCGATGCAGCTTTGGGCCAATGTTACAAAGCCCTCTCAGTTCTGCCAATCATGGCGTCTGTCCTAGCCTTCCAAGTAAGCCTGGGTGAAGGCCGTCCACTCGGGCTCTGTGAGGTGACTATTCTAGTTCAGTTCTGTCTCACATTGGTCTCTGGGTCTCTGCCATCTCTGTTGCTGCTGCTAGTGGTCTCAGTCCACCTTGTTCAAGAATCCTTGGTCTAGAGGGACATGCTGCACACTCTGCTGCTTCTTTCCAACCTAGTCACAAGAGTCCCGTTTTCTGCCTCTGAAGATGCTCACTTTCAGTCTGGTGGGATGGCAAGGATGACCAATCAATCCCCTTCTTAGTAGTCTACACACCTTGTTTAATGTTCCTACCCAAGAGGTGGTATTCATCTCATTCCCATTATGAGCATGTGGCAAAAGTTAAAGCCATCAACAAGGAAAACCATTCTGAGCACACACCAATCTACTGACCCCAGGCTGCAAGGTGATCCCAGGACACAGGTTTCACGCCCTTTTGAAGGCTGTCTAAGAGCCACAATTTCAGGAGTTCCACCAGTCATTTCTAATCTAGTCTTATTTATGACTTTCTACATTTTTCTTCCATTCAGATCAAGAGTGGTTGGTAATGGTAGCTGTACATGGTCAGTTTCTTCTGGTTTCAGAAGGCAGCTATGGTTCACATAGTTCATCAGTTCTCAGCACCAGTTGTTTCTTTAAGTCACTGATTTTCTTCACTCTCTTTTCATCCAGACAGGGAGCGACCAGACATTGCATCCTGATCGCCCATTAACTTTTAAGACCACAGTTGTAAAATCACCACAGTAGGTTTCGAATGAAACACAGTAGGGTTTTGTAAATGCTGTCATGTCAATTTCAAATGAAACACAGTAGGTCTTATGAAAAATGTTATGCAAACTGAACTTCATTTCCTCCAAAGACTGTGGTCTTCTAAACCCCTCAAGCCCAGTGACTCATGGTTATGGCTAAGAAGCTTTCAAACTTTTGTCCCCTAATTAATTGATTTACCATATTCATGGACATATTTACAGCATGCAAATATTTTTGTAGAAATATCCTCCACCACACCTATCCATTTCCTCAACAACATGCCTCCAGAAACTCTATGAACTTTGATAAATGTCAATAGTTGTAGAGGGCTTCAGGCCTTTTGTTCATAGGGTTGCTATGAGTCATGCTCAACCAGAAGGCAATCAACAATACCACCTATATATGTTGGGGTTGTAAGCCTATCTTGCTACCCATACTTGTTTAACTTGCAGGCCTGCCCATGTATCCACACCTCAACATGTATGTAAATAATATTTATATATAAGATAGTATGCAAATACTACTTATATACAAGATCAATTGTCCACAGGAGGATCAGCTTATTTCTGGGTTCTCAATTCCATCCCATTGTTCTATGGTCTGCTGCACCAATACTAGGCAGTTCTGATACCACGGCTGTACAGTAACTTTTGAAATAAGGAAATAGAAGGCTCTTCCTCTCTTCTTTGCCAATGTTGCTTTGCTTACTCCAGTCTTTATCCCTTCTATGTAAAGTTGGTGACTGCTTTTTTCCATCTCTTTAAAGAATGCTGATAGAAGCTGAATTGAGACTGCATTCTAACTACAGATTAATTTTTATTGCATTGACACTTTGGTAATGTTAAGTCTTCCTATCCATGAACATAGCATGTTCTTCCATTTATATAGATCTGGTTTTTTTTAAGAAGCTGAACTATATGAAGAGGAATATGGCATCAGGATTGAAGGAAGACTCATTATCAAGCTGCATTATGCAGATGACACAATCTTGATTGCATAAAGTGAAGAGAACTTAAAGCATTTACTGAAGTCCTGAGCCTACAGTTTTAAATGTAGATTACAGCTCAGTATCAAGAAAACAAAAATCCTCACCACTGGACCAACAGGCAATATTATGATAGATGGAGAAAAGACTGGCGTTGTCAATGATTTAATCTTATTTGGACCCACAATCAACACTCATGGTAGTAGCAGGCAAGAAATAAAAACACACATTGCACTGGGAAAATCTACTGGTCAAGGACTTCTCCAAAGTGCTAATGAGAAAGGATGTCAGTTTAAAGACTAAGGTGTGTCTGATCCAAGACATAGTAATTTTTTATTGCTTCTTGTACATCAGAAAGTTAAACAATGAATAAAAAGAATCGATGCTTTTGAATTGTGGTGTTGGAGAAGAGTACTGAATATCCAATGGATGGCCAAAAGAACAAATAAGATGATCCTGGAGGAAGTGTAACCAGGGTGCTCCTTAGAAGCAAAGAGGGTGAAAATCCACCAGCTGCTCTTTGAAAGAAAAGATAGTCAATCTCCTCTCAAGTGAATTACAGCTCTGGAAAACCCTAGGGAGGGTATGCTGTCAGGGAACCTCTTTAAATTCCTGGGGAGCATTGATGTCTGCTTGAAGACTAAGGTGCGCCTGATTTAGGCCACAGTCTTTAATCACTTGCTATACATCTAAGAGCTGGACAATGAATTAAGATGACTGAAGAACCAATGCCTTTGAGCTGTAGTGTTCCTTGGAGGCAAAGAGTACTAAGCTTCAATACTCTCATACTTTGGGCATGTTATTAGAAGAGGCTATTCCTTGGAGAGGGACATCATGCTTGCAAAGGTGGAGGGTTGGCAAAACCAGATGGACTGATATGGTGACTTTTCAAGTATGTCAGGACAGGTAAGGGTTGCAATTCATAGGGTTGCTATGAATGGAACTTAACAAGAGATGGCTCTTTTCATTTTATGTTTGTATTTATTGCTATCAATTGGCATCTGACCACTGTTTTTGCTGTGTACCAAAAGTTTTTGGTATGTTCTGTTTATGACCATTTGATTCTAGGGATTTTTAAAAATTTATTATTATTATTATTATTATTAGTCTGCGACATAGTAGAAACTATTTATTGTGCATGTTACATCCAACCACAACTAAGCAAAGAGTTAGTCCAGAATATCGTACGTTTGGGGCAACAGATGAAAATGGGGCTGGCTTTCAAGGAGGAAGGTGGATCTCTCAGAGGTGTTCATAGGAATTAAATGGTGATGGAAGTCCTTGGTTCTTTGAGTCAGAGTTCTACACAGAAGCATCCAGTCAAATTTGTGTCAGCGTCCCAAGTCTGTGGCATTCTCTACTCTCCTGCCACTGTGGCATCTTCAGGTGCACGCACTAACTTTTACCTGGATCTCTGCCTCATCTTTCTTCTTTTACGCTTACTTGGCCCTCAGGTTCAGAGGTCTCGAACAAGATGGCGCTACAGTCAAGACAGTCTTGAGTTCCTCCTACAGTCAGGCCTGTGTTCATAGCATCGCTGAGTCATGTTCAACTCAATGGCAATCAACAACAACAACTAGGGATTTTAAAAATTCCACCTATTGCCCAAGAGTTTTAAAGTGGAATGTTATTCATTTTCCATGTATTTGGGTTCTCCCCATCCTTCCATTTCTAATTTTATTGTGTTCCGATTCAAGAAGATGCTTTCTATTATTTTAATGTCTTCAAATTTATTGAAACTGGCTTTGTAGTCTATTCTGAAAAATGTGCATTGGAAGAGAATGTATATTGTGTCTCTGTTGGACCAAGCTCTATGTATACACCTACGGTCAAGTGGGTTGATTGTGTTCTTCAGATCTTCTGTATCTTTGCTAAGTTCCTTTCCAGTTGTTCTAACCTTTATTGAAAATCATGTGTTAAAATATCATACTACGTCTGTGGAGCTGTCTATTTATATTTCCGTTATGTTTGATTTTTATACTGGAGCTCTTTCACTGGATGCACAGATATTTATTACGGTTTTGCTCACACTAGACCGACCCATTAATCATTTTATAATGTCTCCCTTGCCCCTTATACTCATTTTTGTCTTAACATCAATTGTATCAGAAATTAATATTGATACTTCTGTCCTTTCTTTAGTTACCATTTCCTTGATACATTTTTTTTCTATCCTTTGATTTTAGTCCATTTTTATCTTTATGTCTACAATGAGTCTCCCTCCCTGACAAGATACAATGGCTAAAAAGCAACTTGTACCTTTCACTTTGGAAAAGTAGCAAAGAAGTAGCCTTGTTTGCAAAAGCAAACAACTCCAGGGCAAGTCAGATGTTCTTCAGTCATTCACACTGTTGATAAAAGCACTTAACCAGATTGGCTGCTGGCCACCTCCCAGTGACACAGCTGAAGAAACAATTTATATGTTTTCATAAAAACTCTTGTAGTCAAATCTCTTGAAGGTACAGTTCAAACGCCAACTCTTATTAAGGCTTTCTTGGTCCTTCCAATCAAATACAATTTGTCCCACTTTAAAACGGCCATATCTCTTTATGAGAATGTCTGCTTGTATCTGTGAGTTCCTGTCATGAAGCTCAGGCCTGCATGCAGGTAGATAATCTGCAGACTGAAACCCTATAGACAAGACCTGAAAATCTGCCTGAAGCATCTATCATAGTCGTTGTTGTAGTTAGGGTCTGTTGAGTATGACTCATAGCGACCCTATGAACAACAGACCTGAACCCTGCCCGATCATTCGCCATCTTCATCATCTTTGATCCGCTGAGCCCACTGCTGCAGTCACTGTGCTGATCCATCTCATTGGGGTTTTCCTCTCCTTCACTGACCCTCCATCTTCCAAGCATGATGTCTCTCTTAAAGAATAGCTTGCCTAGCAACATGCCCATAGTATGAGAGATGAAACTTCATCATCTTTGCTTACAGGAGCACTCTGGCTGCACTTCTGCCAAGATATATCTGTTTGTTCTTTTGACAGTCCATGGGATATTCAGTGCTTTTCTCCAGCACCACAACTCAAAGCCATCAATTCTCTTTTGGTCATCCTTATTCATCATCCAGCTCTCTGACGTGTAGCAGATAACTAAGAATATCATGGCCTGAATCAGGCACACCTTAATCTTCAGACAGACTGAACTGTTGTTCAAAGGCTAGACAGACAGGACTCCTTGTGTGGCATAAACACTTAAGTGCCTAGGAGCTCTGCTACTACTGGCTAAGACGTTGCCAACCCAAATGCATGCAGTTCCAATCTACCAGCTAGCTCCTGGGACAAAGACTGGAAACCTACTCTCATGCAATTTACAACCTCTGAAAACTCACTGGCAGGCAAGCTACAAATGGGTTCTCAATGGCATGTAACAACAACAATTAACAGAAAGGCTGGCAGTTGGAATTCACTCAGAAACACCTTGCAAGAAAGGCCTGGCAATCCTGTGATGTTTGCAAAAGGCCACAGCCATGAAAATTCTATGGTGTCATTCTACTTTAAAGAACTTGGGTTGCCAGGAACCAGCAACTGGTTTTTGGTTCAATGGATAGATGGATAAATGGGGTGCCAAATAGTGGACTCTCACAAGTTAGGAATCATAAGAAAAATGTATTCATTTCAACTCTTGTTTAAAATTATTCCAAAACGTCTGAGGCCTGCATCCTGCCTCAAGCCTTCTCACTGAGCAGCACATTCTGAGAAGCAAGCATTCCTATCTGCTTCCTGTGGTTGGAAAAATGGACCAGCTTCATGAGAACTGAGAGCCAGATACTCACACTACCCCTGACTATGGCTTGGATTACGTTCAATTCCTTGCTTCTTTCTCTAAAACACAAAAGGTGCAGGCAGATAGTCCCTTTTATCCACCTATTCAATGCAGTCTATCTTCAAGGCTTCTCCATGAAATGAAGGCAGGTTCTCATGACTCTGAAGGGAATGACAAGTGAACTTATGAGAAGGGAAAGGCTCTGAAGTGAACTCATAAGCACTCTGAATAAGAATTCAGAGAAAAACCTTAACATATGGGTCAACTGCCTCTGTCCCACACTGCTTGACTCCTGGCAGCAGCCTTTCTTCTCTCTGGGATCAGAAACAAAACCCCAGTGAGATATAAAATGCCCAATGTGATTTACAAACAGTGTCATCAAGGGCACGAGATAGAGCCAAGGCCCAAGAGGAGGTGAGGTAGGCACTTAGGGAACAAGTTTTAAGGAGGCCACATTCTCAGCTCCTTAACTGCTAGAAGCACCTCCTTTGAGTGCTCACGTTTGCTTTCCCCTAGCATAAGCCCTAAGCAGCCCCACCAGTATCTCTGACCCCCTCTTTTCCTTCTCTGCCTGCAGTCCCTCCATACTAATCATTTCAGATTCTGGTCTTATGAGCTCTCCCCTGAGCATATGTGACCTCATCACACCTCTCAAACCTGATGACTTTGGTTTTCCTCACTCAACTATCACTCAAACGGTTTCTAGCTACAAACTTTGATGATTTGCAACTCATTCCCCTACACCATCTCACAAAGCAGTTTTGGTGGCCTAGAGGGTATGGAGCTGTGCTGCCAACTCCAAGGCATGTGGTTCGAATCCACCAGCTGTTCTTTGGAAGAAAGATGGGAGAATTCCTCCTGTGTAATTAAAACTCCCTGGATGGTCAGCTATGAGTTGGTTCTGACTCGATGGCACATTAAAGCAGCACATTAGCCTACAAGATTTAAGATCTGGCACGCAGCCCCGACCGAAGTCCAGGACCCACGTCACTCTGTGGGAAAGGCACACCCCAGCACCCCAGGGCACGCCCCAGGCCGGGCACGCACTGGCAGTGCAGGCTGCTGGCCGCCCCACCCCACCATCTCTGCATTCTTGCAGTTCTGATCCTACCAAGTCTATGGCTTGCCTGGTTCAGTAAGAATGTCAGAACGGAGGAAGGAACTAGTCATCTCACTCTCTACCTTAAACCCCACCACTGGATCTTTAAGTCCAACTTGGGGGGAGGGGTGTCTCGCTCGTATTATTATTACTCTCCAGTGGCAAAGCAGGAGAAAGCTAGCATGGAAATAGAGCAAACTGAGAATATGCAATATGTTGGCAATTGCAGGATAGAGTCCTGATCCTCTGTGTCTGACGCCAGCTCAGCAGTGCAGTGTCTGCCCTCCCATACACCATTCATTACAGTTGCTGAAATACAGCCCGGAAGAGCATTGAAGTCAGTCTGAAGACTGAGGTGTGCGTGATTCAGGCCGTGGTCTTTTCAATCACCTGTTACACATCAGAGAGCTGGACAATGAACAAGGATGACAGAGAAGAATTGATGCCTTTGAGCTGTAGTGCTGGAGAAGAGTGCTGAATATCCCATGGACTTGCCGAAAGGACAAACAGATATGTCTTAGAGGAAGAGCAGCCAGAGTGCTCCTTAGAGGCAAGCATGGTGAAGCTTCTTCTCTCATACTTTGGACATGCAACTAGACATGGCTCTTCCTTGGAAAGGGACATCATGCTTGGAAACATGGAGGATCAGTTAGGGAGAAGAAAAGCCCCTCCCCCCCTCCACGAGAGGGACTGACATGGTAACTTCAGCAATGAGCTCAAACACGTCAGATGAGGATGGCATAGAACAGGGCAGGGTTCAGTGTGGCAGCTCACAGGGTCGCTATGAGTTGTGCCTGACTCGACAGCATCTAAAAATAACTAGACCTCTCTGCCTTTTCATTGATGGTGTGTCTTTCTAATGCTCTTTTTTTCCTTCCCATTTTTGGAAGGCTGTATATGATAACTTCTTAGGAAGAAGCCTTTCCCAGTTAATGCCAGATGGGCAGACAGCCTCTTCTAAAATACCTGCCTTCATACCGGCTTCTCTCTTCCTGGTGTCCTTTACTAATGACTGACCGAGTACTGGCTGCCTTACAACCCTGTGGCTGATGGGAGAACTGGCCAGGGAAAAATGAGGTAGAAGACAGGAGGGAGAGCAAACGTCTAAAGTGGACACAGCAGAAAGCACACTGGCATGAGTGAGCAGAAACCCTGACACGCTCTGGAGTCCTGACTATTCATTTTGGATCCAGCTCCTGCACCGGGCTATCAGTTCACATGTCACCCCTAAGTACCTAGAAGGCGTGGCACCCAGATGTGAGCCAAAACAAAGGACTCCACAGGCAGGTTAAGCAAGTGTCAGTGGCCCCAGGGCAGGCACTCTCTGGCCTATATGCCAGGTCTAAAGCCAGCTCTGGGAATGCTCCCAGCTCTAAGCTCGAAGCTAGTTTAATGCTAAAGGACAGAGGGCATACGGGCCATTATGATCCACTCATGGGCAGAAGGATTTTGTGGCTTGTTTATACTTTAAAATTTTGTGCAGAAAAGCAAGCTGAGTTTTTCTGGCAACTGTTGGTAAATTGTGAAACAATGTGAATTATGAGAATGTGCCTCTGTGCGTGTGTGCGTGTGTGTGTGTGTGTGTGTGTGTGTGTGTGTGTGTGTGAGAGAGAGAGAGAGAGAGAGAGAGAGAGGAAGAGAGTTAGCAAGAGAGAAAGGAAGAGTTAGGGGGAGGGGAGGGGAGGGGAGGAGAGGAAAGAAAGTCAGAGAGTATTAAAGAGACCAAAGCAGAGCAAAAGAGATTTTTAAGCATCTTGGTCAGGTTTTCTAAGTCATCCACCAACCCTAAGGAGAGGAAGTCTGCCCAACTTGCTGGCTGGACCAGCCCCACTCATCATACAGGGAGAAATCTACACCCACCCTCATATCAGGGGTGGGACCACTTTCAAGCAACTGCTACCTGAGACTCTGAGGGTTTCACAGGCCCCGTTGTGCGGGTGGGGGAATCAGGCTGTGTCTGCTCCACTGTGGCTGGATCTATATTACAGAACCTCAGGACCTAAAAAGACAATCAGTGTACAAAATGGGGAACCAAACCCCACAAGCCTCTAAGAGCCCAAACTGAGAAAGGGGAAGTGTGGAAAATGTAAAATATCTAAACTGTAAAGCTGTTTTTGGTTTATTTGGTCTTTTAGGAAACAAGAAAAAATAATCTCAATTTTTCTCTCTTTGAGTTAGAAGAGACTCATAGTTGCCCCTCCAGTAGATTTTTGTGAGGCTGCAAATCGCACCAGACAGACTGCTCACCGTTCTCCTGCAGAGCCGCTGGTGGATTTGAACTGCTGGAAAGGTTTTGCCTTTGAGTTAGCAGCACATCTCCCTAAGGAACACAGCACCAGAGCTCCCTAAGATCACATTACATTGAGAAAACAGGAAGAGGAAGCGGGTCAAAAACAAAAACAAACCACCCAAGAAACAAAAGCTTTCCTTAAAAATAAAAAAAAAACCCTTCCCTTGACAATACTGAGGTTTTTCTGAAATTGAAACTGTAACTACATAGGTCTGTGACATCGAACTTAACCAAAGCATGAGCTGGTGAACTGGAAAATAAATTTGAGACATTTTTTTCAAAATCCAGAAAGCCAAAAAGCAAAGAAATAGTATTAACAAGAAAAAAAAAAACAAACAAACCAAACATAAAAACCAAAAAACAGAGAAGATTCTGGAGTTAAAATGTCCATATAATAATAGTTGCAAAAAAAAACAAAACAAATGAAAGATGAATATCCACAAAAAGAAGACAATTTCCCTAAACTGAAAGAAAGAGTCAAGTTTTCACATCAACAGTGGTCACGGAGATTATTTACGAGAAAACGATCAACATGTACATACAACTTAGTTCACAGATATCCAAGTATAAAGAGAAAATGCTATAAAAATTATTGTTATTATGTGCCATTGAGTCACCTGTGACTCATAGCGACCTTATGTACAACAGCCCTAAACCATGCTCTATCCTGTGCCAATCTTACTGTGTCTGACACACCTGCCACCGTTACTCGTCACTAAATCAATCCATTTCATCAAGGGTCTTCCTCTTCTGTACTGTCCCTCCACCCTCCCACGCATGAGATCCTTCTCCAAGGACTGGTCCTTCCTTGCAACATGCCCAAAGTATGTGAGACGAAACTTCAGAATTCTTGCCTTTAAGTAGCAGCCTGGTCTCATCCTCTCTAGGACAAACCTGTTTGTTATAAAAATCTTCACTAAACTAAAATCAAATACATTACTTATCCAGCAAAAATAATTAGACCATAATGGAATTTCTGATTTGCAACACTAGATGCTAGATATTTTTTAAGCAGCATTTACATGTTCTAGAAAAATTGTGACCCCAGCATTTTACACCAGGCTAAGTTTTCCTTTGTGTATAAACAGAAGGGCCTTTATAATTAGACATTTAAAGATTCAGAAAGGAAAATTTTTCTTAAACAAGAACATCAACAACAAAACTTGACTAAATGTAAAATGAATCACATGAAAGAATTCAAGACAGGAGATAATACACTTTGCTGTGAGCAATGAAACCAGTTAAAGGCTAAGATGATGACTAGATGATTGGTTGTAATGTAATAACGAAAACTGTTGCAAAAGGATGCTTAAAATAGAAAAGCCATCAAAAATGATGAAATAACAAAACCAAAATTTCACATTATTTCAACTGAATATGAAAGAGAATGGAAAATAGGGAAGGAGAAAAGATATGCTAAAAGGCTTTATATCGTATCCGGTATAATTACTCAACTCTTGATGCTATAGATGGATCTAGGTTTGTCAAGGGTTTAAAGAGAAACTATTCTGAGACAAGGCTATTGTTGCTTTGTTCTGTGGAGTTAGGAATGAACCCTTAGCTGACAATCCTGTGTGATTTTTGAGGCAGTAAATTGCACAGGAGGAGATTGACCATCTTTTTGCATCGGAACAGCTGGTGGAGCTGCCCAAGTGGGTCTCGGTGATTGTAATCTTAGTGGACTGACACATCATTCTCCCAAACAACCTAAAATTAAACCACTGTGTTACCAGGGCTCAGACAGAAGAACCAAATCCACTGTCATCAAGTGGCCCATACTCAAACTCACCACCCTCGAGTCGATTCTTACTTACAGTGACCCTCCATCAGGTTGCCACAGCTGTAAAACTTCACAAGAGGAGACTAAACCTGCCTTTATCCCACAGAGGAGCTTGTGGATTTGAACCAGAGCTCCTTGATGGCGATGCTGTAGGACAGTAAGTCTTTATCAGAGCACAGTGTCTCATCTTTCTTCCATGGAGCATCTCAGAAAGGAAATGTCATCAAAACATCTATGAAATATCATCTCACCCAAGTCAGAATAGCAAAATTCAACAGAACAGCAAGCAACAAATGCTGGCGAGGTTGTGGAGAAACTGGAATCCTTATTCACTGTTGGTGGGACTGTAAAATGGTGCAACCACTGTGGAAGGTGGTATGGCGCTTTCTCAAAAAGTTGCAAATAGAGATACCATTTGACCCAGCAATTCCACTACTGGGAATAAACTCCAAAGAGACTATAACTGACACCCAAACAGGTATATGCACACCCACGTTTATCGCGGCTTTGTTTACAACAGCAAGGAGTTGGAAACAACGAATGGATAGAGAAGCTGTGGTATATTCACACAATGGAATACTATGCTGCATTGAAAAACAAGGAACTCATGCAATATTATTCAAAATGGGCGAACCTGGAGGACATTATGCTGAGTGAAATATTTCAGTCAAACAGGGACAAATACTGCATGGTGCCCTGTTGTAAAACAGGACTGACATCGGGGTTGGGGGGAGACTGAGAAAGATGGGATAAATAATGTATGCTGCATTGAAACAGATAAGGGAGAAAACTGTTTAAAAGGGATATGTGATTAGGTATTTTGTCATGACAGGAGTCCAGAGCGAAGGCTGCATAGTGGAGTGGACCTGGGGGCAGGGATTATAAAACAATGAAAGAATTTTTCTTTTACTTTTCCAAGAGGATAGTGTACTAGGGGGGAGGGTTGAGAGGGGAGAAAAGTGCAACAATGAATGAATGGAAATCCAAAGTCTCAATAAGTTGAAATAGAGATGCCATTTGAACGAGCAATTCCACTACTAGGAATACACCCCAAAGAGACTATAACTGACACCCAAGCAGATATATGCACACCCATGTTTATCGCGGCTTTGTTCACAATAGCAAGGAGTTGGAAACAACCTAAGTGCCCATCAACAAATGAATGGATAGAGAAGGTGTGGTATATTCACACAATAAATTTTAGAAAAAAAAAGTAGAATGATAGTCTTCATGTTTCAAATTGCTATCTGTAAAAACAAACAGTAAACAATATTAGTGTTTTTTTCTGGTTTTCCTTTTGAAAAATTATTTAATACTAATAAATACTCTATTTGAAAAAAAAAAAAAAGGAAATGTCAAAGCCACTGCTGTCAAGTTGGAGCCAATTCATAGCTGACACTCCTGCAGGTTTTGGATGCTGCGGATCACACAGGAGGAGACTGCTCATCTCTCTCACAGAAGGTTAGTGGATTCAAATCACCAGAGAGTTGTGGCCTCTGGGTTAGCAGCACAGCTGCCTTCAAACTAGGCCAGAGCGCCCTCATGGAGTGTCCAGTGAGTTCAAACTAACAGCCTTTCTCTGTAGCAGCCCAAAGCTTTAACCTACTTGTAGCCCCAGGACTCCCGGACAGAAGAAAAGGAGGCCTGACTACAAGTATGGCTGAGTTGTATTGCTTGTTTGCTTGTTTTTTTAATTAAGAAAGTTAACTCTGAATGAACTAGAAAGCTTCCTGATAATATGATTCAAGATCCAAAATAGACCAATACCACAGAGAAAAAATGGAAACAAGTCTTTAAAAAAAACCCATTTCCTTATAAAACGCTGGTTTTGGATTCAGGTTCAGAAGGACACCTAAAATGGAATTGGCAATAACACAAAATAACATCAGCAACAAAACTCCCAGTAAGTCAGGAATACGATGACTTTTTCTTAATGTGATTTTTACGTATTAAGTGTGTTCACACTTAACAAAAAATCCTAAGAAAGTTTCTCATTATATTTAAGGACGTTAAAATTGCCCTTTTAAACCACTTTACTCAATAACTGAATATGTCATAAAGCACCATAAGAGCAAACTAATCTTGTTTTGGAGGGAGTGCAGCCAGAGTGCTCCTTTGAGGCGACGATGGTGCAATGTGGAGTCACATATTTTGGGCATGTTGTAAGGAGGGGCCAGTCCTTGTGGACACCATGTTGGTCAACACGGAGGGCAAGTGAAGGAGAGGAAGACCCTCAACAAAGTGGACTGAGGGCGACTGAATAATGGGCTCAGCACAGCAGAGATGGTGAGGGTGAGGCAGGGTTTCGTCGTGCTGTTTTGTATATAGTTTGCTATGAATTGGAGGCCCCTCAATGGCACTTAACAATTGTTCAATATAAAAGAGTCCTGATGGCGTAACGGTTAAAGAGCTTTTCTGTCAATCAAAAGTTTGGGAGTTCAAATCCACCAGACCTATGTGGCAGCCGGTTTTCATGAAGATTTACAGCCTTAGACACCTTCTGGGAAAGGACTTGGCTCAACAGCAATGTGTTTTTTTTCATTATTAAATATTATTCTGTGAATTCTAATTAATAAAACAAAACATATAGAGATAATATGTAAAATAGCAGAAATTTTAAAAAATCTCAGTTTTTCTTTTCTGCAGATGATATGACTGCTTACTTAGAAAGCTCAAAGGAATCAACTGAATACCCCAGTAGAATTAATTAAAAAGCTCAACAAAAGAGTTGGCTGTAAAACTAATAGGCATAAATCAAGGCTAATGATAAACACTTAAACATTATAATGAAAAACCACCACATTAATGGTATTAGTTAAATACTATAAATTTAGCAGGAAAAGTTCAAGACCTACATGAGTAAAGCAGAAGCCTCAAAATAAATAGCAAGAGACGAGGCAAATTCTCTTCAGATTTAATTCAACTTCAGTCAAAATCCCAACAGATATGCAAGTTTTGGAACTGAAAATGGTAAGAGCAAAGAAAAGCGAAAACAAAGAATGAGAATGTTCCCTATCAAATGTTTGTTTTTAAAACCAAACAAACTCACACAGCTGTATGGTCGACTCTGACTCACAGTGACCTCCAGCGGGTTTCCAAAGCTCTAAATCTTTCCAGAAGGAGCCTTCCCATCTTTCTTCCGTGGGGAAACTGGTGGATTTGAACTGCTGCCTTTCTGTTAATAGCCTGACATGTTCCCCACAGAAATTCTTGAGCAGTAAGGATTGACGTCAGAACAATCAGATCATTAGAAGAAACTGAAGCTGTTTCTAATTTAAATCATTTCCTTCTACTTAGGGCAACCATCACAGAAGCAGCAGTCAAAAAATCAAATGACTTACTGCATTGGCTAAATCTGCTGCAAAAAAAACCTCTTTTAAAGTCTTAAAACGCAAAAGACATCACTTGACGGAAATCATAGTCTCTTGAGTCTCCTCATCTGCCTGCAAAAGCTAGATGATGAAAAGGAAGACATAAGAAGAATGTATGTGTTCTGACTGTGGTGCTGGTGAAGAATACTAAATATATAGAGGACTGTTAAAAGGATGAGCAAACTAGTGGTAGGAAGAAGATCATCAAAATACTCCACAGAAGCAAGGATAATGGGGCTCTGACTTGCTTACTCAGGGTAAGGGAAGACCAGTCACTAGAAAAGCCTACTGTGCTAGACTTGATATACCAAACCCACCCGCCAAGAGAAACCAGTGGCTGTGGAGTTGTGGATCCACGTGTTTCCAAGGCGATTCACATTTGATGAGATTTTTCAAGGCTGTGAAGTTTCAGAAGCAGACTGTCACACCTTTCTTCCAAAGTACCTCTAAATAGGTTTGAACTCACACTCTTTCGGTTAGGTGCCAAGTGCTTAGTCATTTGTTCCATCCAGGCACTTGGTAGTAAAATAGTCGGGTGACCAAAAGTGAGGGTAACTAACCCTCAACAAGCTGGAGTGACATCACAGGTTAAACAATGAACTCAAACAGCAATATAAGGTCACCATGAACAGATCCAGGCAACAACTAAGGACAATGAAGTGAGATCATTAGTAAACCGGGGGCTCTGGTGGCTTAGTGGAAAGCAGCCGTGTTGCAATTCCAAAGGTATGTGGTTTGGATCTACCAGCTGTTCTGTGAGAGAAAGACAGGCACTCTCCTCCAGTGTAACTGCATCTGCAATCCGCTGGAGGGTCAGTTATGAGTTGTTTCTGACTCGATGGTACATAACAACAACAGAAATAATGAGATAACACAAAGTGTTATTATTAACTGTTCCGCAAGAACTAGCTTTCCATTTTTGTTTGAAAAGAAAAAGATTCCTTTATACCATGTACAAAAAGGAACTATTTATCATATTATTTAAAAATTTCATCCAAGAAACAAAGTCGTGAAACAATTACAATGCAAGAGAATATCTTTAACATTTATTGTTGTTAGGTGCTGTCGAGTGGAGTATGGCTCATAGCAACACTGTGAACAACAGGCTGACCTCTGCCCTATCGTGTGCCATTCTCATCACTGACACATGAGCCCACTGCTGTAGCCACTGTGTCAATCTATTTTGTCAGGATCTTCCTTTCCTTCACTGATTTTTCTATGATGTCCCTTTCCAAGGAATAACTTCGCCTAGCAACATGTCCAAAGTATGAGAGACAGAGCTTCTTCATCTTTGTCTCCAAGGAGTACTCTGGCTGCACTTTCTCCAAGACACATGGGAGTATTTTCTCTAGAACACATCAAAGCATAAATTCAAACCCATTCTTTCCATTTCAGTCATAGCTGATAAAGCAAAATCTGAAACTAAATCAGAGTCAGTAATCATAGACAAAGAGAAAGATGGACATAAAATGAAACTTATTTTAAACACAAGATAGCATATCTTAAGTGAAATTACAAAAGTCAACATGAGGAAAATACTACAATGTGCTCTTAATTTTACAAAAAAAGGTGATAAGGATCTAAATAAGTCAAAATCAAACCCAATTCACTGCCATGGATTCCAACTTTTGATGAATCTCCATGAATTTGCAAGACTAAATTTTTATAGGAGCCTGTGCATCTTTCTCCCAAGGAGTAACTGGTGGATTCAAACCAATGACCTTTTGGTTAACAGCACAAGCTTAACCAAAGCTTTATTAAGGTCTTACATAGTCAATTAAAAAATGAAGAAACACAAAGGCCAATTAGCATTTGAAAAGCTACCCAACCTTTTCAACAAGCAAAGAAAGGCAAATTAAAACAGTTTCCCCAGTTTTTTTTCGGGCAAACAAGATTCCCGCAGAGCCTCAAGGAAGCAGTGCTTCAGTAAGAAATAAACTACACCAATGTAGAAGGTGTGAGGAGATATATATATATATATATACACACATATAAATAGCTGGGATGCCCAAAGGAAGCTCTGGTGGTGGTCTAGTGGGTATGGAGCTGTGCTGTGAATCCACAAGCATGTGGTTCATATCCACCAGTTGATCTCAGGGAGAAAAATTAGTAATCTCCTCCCATGTGATTTACAGCCTCTGAAAACCCACTGGTGGGAAAGCTATGAGTCAGTTCCAACTTGATGGCAAGGAATTGAATTGAGTTTTTGGGGAGAGTCAGAGAATATGAAATTTTTTGCAGAATAATTCCCAAAAACTAGTATCCATGTTGTTGTTATTGTTAAATACATCATTATTTATAATAAAAGGGAATGGAAAATAAGTAATATTCACCAAGATTGGTTCTGATAGACTAAATTATAATCCTTGATCTCTACAGATGCTGCCGGTCCACAAACCACATACTACACTTGAATTTAAGGCACTATTATCATTGCCTGTCAAGTTGTTTCTAACTCATAGCAACTCTACTAGACTGAAAAGAAGCATCTCATGAGGTTTCTAAGGCTGTAACCTCTGCTAGAGTCAAACATCAAGTTTTTTCCTGGAGAGTTCAAAACTCTGACCTTTAGCAACTGAGCACTTAAGGACTGTACCATCAGCTGCGAGTTCTAGGAGATTCTTAAGCACAGCAGTGTGATGTCTTTGAGTCTCCCTCTACCAACCCAACCTCCAGGGAGCCAGCTCACCTAGTCAGCTCTGGGGTGTGGTGTCTGGTATTGGAGCAAAAGATGTTGTTGGATTTGCGCGTGCGCTCCAGGAACTCGTGCACCGATTGACTGCGGAAATCCGCCAGAGGTCGGGCTTCATGTTTAACAAACCACTGGTGTGGATCAAAACATTTCTTGCAGATGAGCTGCTCACACTCGAAGCACCAGTAGTCCGCGGACTCTTTGCAACGAGTGCAAGTCGCATGGGCACTCACGATCTGCCGGTACATCGACAGGCGCCGCTGCAGACTCTCGAAGAAAACGTTATCCAGCACCTGTGCATTGGTATCCGGGGACCAGGATTCCTGGCAGATGGGGCATTGCATACCCAATTTCTCTAAGCATCCTGAGCACAGGTTGTGCAGACAAGGGAGCAGCTTGGGACACTTGGCTTCAGTCTTGCAGTTCTGGCAACACAGGAACTGGAATTCCTCTGCTGTGGTTCGCTGAGGGACCAGAGAAGGGAATGAAATCTGGAAAAATCCTGGAGTACTTTCCTCCTCCAAGCCCCCCCACCCCTGTGGGCTGGAAGTTCCCTCCATTCAGGCTGTTGAGACCTTATATTTCAATCCTCTTGGTTGATGCAATGACTCTGGTTGATCAACTCCAATCCCTCCACCTACTCAGGCTTCCTTGCTAACATCTACCACCTACTTCCACCAGACACTACTGAGTTATAAGGATGACTAGGACATACTCCTGCCTTCAAGGAACTCAGTTTAGAAGACACCATTCTTAAGTATTTAAGTGTAAGCCTCACATAAAGTGCATTACACAGTACCCAGCATGTGAGCAGCTCTAAATAGATGTTAATTGGTAAACATTAAAGGAGCATTGGCGGCTTAAAGCCATTTCTTCCATTAAGATTTACAGCCTTGGAATTGATGGTTTTAGGATTATTCAGAGTATCAGTCAAAGTTGTGACAATGCCATGAACAAGATTTTCTGTAATTTGGTGTTATTTGTGCTTTCACAAGGGGAGTTTAGTGCCAGGGAAAACACCATGTAAAGGACCTCACCGAGCAGGTAGATACGGTGTGCAAGAATCAGCAAAGGCAAAGCTTTCTGGAGGAAAGCAGCTGCTGATTGGCCAGGGAGGGAGCTCCAAGTCAAAGATCTGGACGGCTTCCTGGAGGAAGCAGCTTGTGCTGTGAGACACTTCTTCTGTTTGGGTCCCAGTGTCCTGCTTCAGATTTGCAAATTTTGGGTTTTTATTTTCTCGGTCCTGGCTCCACTCAGGCGCCAAAGGACTACTCTCTGCCTACTTACTGTTGTTAACCTGTGGCACATCTGAGGCAGGAGCAAGGGCCAAGGGCCCCTGCGGTGGCTGGGAGAACCCTCTGACCCTCCATACTTGTCCTTTGTGGTCAATGCAGAAAGCACGCTGTAGAGGCTGCTCTAACTTACCTTTCTACCCGACCCCACTCTGCTCCACTTCCTACATCTGCCAAGGGGGCCAGCTCGTTGAAATGTGTCTTTCCTCCCTTGTACGATTCTCCAAGATACTTGTCCAGGCTCCATTACACCCTCCTCCTCCTCCTTCCCGCCTCTGTCTGCCACCGCAGAAAATCAACAAGGCCCCAAACCCTTAGAGTAGTCCCCAAACCCAATAATACCTCCGTGGGGCCAGGGCTGGACTGGCGGCCTTCGGAGGTGGACTCTGGAGGTGGCATGGTGGGCGCGTTGGGCAGTGCGGCGTCTTTCTGTGGCCCGGAAAACCGTGCAGCTGTGGGTTCCGGCTGCATGCACCCCAACAGTTTCGATTCTCGGTTTTGATCTATGAAGGCGGGGGGAGAGAAACTGGGCGCAAAGCGTGCACCAGTGGCGGGCTCCCCAGAAGTCGAAAGGGGAGGCTCCCACTCAGCTCCCGCCTCCCGACAGGAAGTGAGACTGGGGCTGGGGCGGTCCTCTGTTCCCAGAGCCTCCGGAGCCCAGAGGGGGGCAGAGAACAGCAGAGGGGCGTTCCCTGGGGGTAAAGTGATGCGGAGAAGCAACCTCCGCCTGGCCTTTCATCCATTGGCTCTGCTGCTCACCTCAGTGCAACTTTGTGCCAGTCTGTGGTGGCAAGGAGCTGCTGTTACTGTTGGTAGGTGCAGTTAACTCGAGCATGGCTCATAGCGACCCTACGAACAACAGATCTGAACCCTGTACTATAACGTGCCATCCTCATCATCTCCAACACATTTGAGCCCGTTGCTGCAGTCACTGTGTCAATCCATCTGGTTGAGGATCTTCCTCTTTCTTTGACCCTCCACCTTTCCAAGCATGATGTCCCTCTCTAAGGAATAGCTTCTCCTAGCAACATGCCCAGAGTATGTGAGATGAAGCTTTGGCATCTTTCCCTTCAAGGAGTATTCCAGTTGCACCAAACAGCTGTTTGTTCTTTTGATAGGTCATAGGATATTTAGTACTCTTTTCCAACACCACAGCTCAAAGGTATAAATTCTTCTATCATCCATATTCATTGTTCAGCTCTCAGATGCATAGCAAATTATGGGAAAGACTATGATCTGAATCAGGTGCACCTTAGTCTTTAAAATGACATCATTACTCTCCAACAATTTGAATAGGTCCATGATAGTGATTAAGACAGACTAGGAACCAGGTTGGCCATCCACTTCTGAAAACCCTATGAACAATAGAATATTAGAGGTAGAACCCAGATCAGAAGTCACTCAAAATGAGGAACAAGAAATGTATAAAGTAGGAAAACTTGAAGTTGTCAAAATTAAAATGGACTGCATGAAGATTGATACTCTAGGCATTAGTGAACTGAGATACACTGTCATGGGCACCTTTGAATTGGACCACCATGTGATCGATTATGCTGGGAATTAAAAATAGAAAGAATGGTGTTACATTCATAGTGAAAAAGACCATTTCAAGATTTGTCCTGAAATACAATGTTGTGACTAATAGGATACTGTCCATATGCACATAAGGAAGACCTGTTAGTGGGGTGAGGTGGCCAGGGAGAAAAGTGCGACAATGAATGAATGGAAATCCAAAATCTCTGTAAACGTCCATCAAAATGAATTTATAAAAAGACCAGTTAGTATGACTGCTACTCAAATATATGCGCCAACAAGGGAAGAAGATTGAGGATTTCGAGAAACTATTGTCAAAAATTGACCAACATGCAGTCAAGGTGTATTAATAATTATTGGTAATTTGAATAAAAAAATTGAAAGCAATGAGAAAGGAATAGTAGTCAGAAAGTAGTTTTAGTGACAGAAATGAGGCTGGACACTGAATGATTGAATTTTATACAAAGAATGATAGACTGATTTATTCATTGTAGATAACTTCTTTTTTCTTTTTTTTAAAGAAAAGGGTGATGTTACACATGGAGCTCATCTAATGGACTGCACAGGAAGCAGACTGACTACATCAGTGGAAAGAATCGTTGGAGAAGACCTGTGTCAGCCGCTGTCAAAACCAGACCAGATGCTGACTGTGGAACAGACCACAGTTACTCGTGTGGAAGCTCAAATTGAGGCTGAAGAAAATGAAAACAAGTCCACAAGAAATAAAAGATGACCTTGAGTCTACCCCACTTGAGTTTAAAATAATCTCAAGAATAGGTTTGAGGCATTGAAGAAAGCCAGGACTGTTGAAAATTCCTCCCCTCCTTCCAAGGCCACCTCTTCTAAATTGCTTCAAAGTATTAGCTTGCTTGAGTCCCCAGAAACAGCTGTGTGCTTTGGGTGGAAAGCTGATTTTACATGCTTCTGCTTCTGAGTTTCACCCTCATCTCCCTAGTGGTGGTGGTGTTAGATGCTGTCGAGTTGGCTACCACTCATAGTGACCTTATGGACCTCACATGAGAACATTGTCCTATCCTGCACGACTCTTAGCATCTCCCCAATATACTCTAGCCCACTGTTAGCTACTGTGTCGATCCATCTTGTTAGTGACACAGGGGTTTGGTATCTTCCTCTCTCTCTCCCCCTCTGACTTTTCATATTTCCAAGCATGACATATTTTCCAAGGACTAACTCTTCCTGACAACATACTCAAAATATATGTAAGATGGAGTTCCACCACCCTTGCCTCTGCGGAGCACCCTGGTTGCACTTCCTTAAAGACAGGCTTGTTTGTTCTTTTGGTAGTACATGAGAGATTTTGTATTCTTCAACAACAAAATTCAAAAGCATCGATTCTTCTTCTGTCCTCCTCATTCACTGTCCAACTTTCAGGTGCATAGGAAGCAACTGAAAGTGCCATGCTTGGAAGAGGTGCACTTTACGGCTTTAAACGGTTGTCCTTGTTCTTCATCACTTTGGAGGGATTTCTAACAATAGGTTTTCCCAATGCAACACATGTTTTGGTTTCTTGACTGCTGTTGCCATGGATGTTGATTGAGGATCCAAGTAAATGAAATCATTCACAACTTTAACCTTTTCTCTGCCTATCACGATGTTGCCCTATATGTCGTCCAATATTATCTATGTTGTTGTTGCAGTGGAGCCAACTCATAGGTAACCATCCAACAGGTTTCAGAAGCAGTAAATCACATGGGCATAGATTGCCCATCTTTTCCCCACAGAGCAGCTGTTGGTCTCGAACTGCGTGACTTTGGATTGGCAGGGTAATTCCATACCTCTAAGACACCAAAGCATATGCTAATTGAAAAAAAAATATAATGAACTCATCTCTTTGGAGGGGTACCCCTGTTAATTTTTTCTTTCTAATAAAATATTTTAGCTCTAATTAACTTGTTCTTGTGTACCGTAGAGTCAGAACCGACCCATAGTTGACCCTCCAGAGGGTTTTCAGAGGCAGTTAATTGTATGGGAGGAGATTACCCATCCTTCTCCTGCAGGGAAGCTGGTGGCCTCAAACTGTGTGCCTTCAGAATTGCAGTGCAGCTTCTTGTCACTAGCCCACCAGAACTCACTTATTGATCAGATTTTTATTTTGATCAGGAACAGAGAAGAACCACACATGACACCCACTTTTGAAAAACCCAAAATCAGCCCAAGAACAGACTTGAGAACAGTCTTGCACAAAGGATTGAGACTGACTGGAACAGAGATCCCTTAGTTAGAATTTTAAGGAACAGAGAAGATTCAGCTGGGATTTGGGGATTGGTAGAATACAGGGGCAGATTCTCCAGTAAACAAGATAAGCACTGCTTTACGTGGGTGGACTATGAAGAACTCTTGAAACTGCTCACTTAGTTAAATAAGCACGGGTTAGACTATACTCACCTGTGCTTACTGTGTACTCCATTGCTGTCAGGAGTTGTAAGTTTGAAAAGAACCCTTGATTCTGTAAGAACTTGGTATGGGGTTGAGAGTGAGGCAGATGCCAGCCAGAAACAGAACCTACGGGGGGAAAAATACAAACTTGTTCACTACAGAATACTAAGTAAGCACAGGAAGCTGATGGGGGAATCCAGCAACAGAAGAATACCTTGAGCAGAGATTAAAATGCTCGCAAAGGCATGCAGGTCAGACCCAGGGCAGCATGTTTAGGAAATTAGTATTGGCTGTTTTCACATTTACTAGGGGATTTAGAAGAAATGAGATGGAAAAAGGCTGTGATGAGATCATAGTTAAGGAGCTAAGACCCACCTGTGAGTCATAAAGAGTGGATGAAGGTTTCCAAAGCTGGGAACAACAATTAACTGTGCATGTTGAGACAGTTATTCTGACAACCTAGGAGCAAGTGGTCTAGTCTAGGGCATTGGCTGTGGAATGCAGAAGGGGTCTGAATCAAAGACACTGGGAGGGAGGACACTGAGTTGAAGGGGGAAGGATGATGTTGTGGATGAGAGCTGGAAAGGCTGGAGAATCTGATGCAGATGGCAGTGGTGTTTGGGGTCAGCGAGCATTAAGAGGGTGAGAAGAGAGCAGGATAGGTCTTGGTCAGTAGGGAAGTGGGCCTGACTATCAGATGGTAAAGGCAGGAAGACACAGCTCTGGGGGATCCTTGCATGCACAATGTCCCTGCTTCCAGCTTTCAACCATCCCAGCCAATGTGCTGACCCCTGTGTACCCATTTCTGTGCTCAGTTCCAACTCAGAACCAACTAGAAATGATGGTGACAGGGTCTTGCTTTTGTAAAGCTCATTAAATGTATGGGAGGTTACTCTCCAAGTATCAAATTAAGAAAAGCTAACAGTGGTGGACAGTTGTGTGCAAAACGGTTCCAGAAGCACACTGAGGAGGTGCCGAGGTTCTTACAGTGGGAAAACAGGCACGTGGCTGAGCCAAACAGTTCAGTCATTTCTTTACTCTCCTTTGAAGGCAATCTGTTGCCAGCCTGTTCCAATAGTTTGTTGGGAGTTAAGTCTTCTCAGTAAATTCACTATTTGACCTCTGGGTTTTATCAAGCCTTGTAGAGTCAAGTTACCTCTGGATACCTGGATCAAGGGGTGTGCTTTCTAGGGTCTCATTTCTGTGAGAAATTATAGCTCTTTGCTCCTCCTTCATTACTCTGCTGTGCTCTCCGAATCTACACAAGAAGTTTCTTTCTGTCTGTGTCAACGTTCAGGCCCTCTTGTCTCACCTTGGACAGCAGTGACCTATATTTTCATCTAGCAAATAAATCCTGTCAACTCTGAGCCTGACTCAGCTTGCTGGACTTTGAGGTAGAAAAAAGGGTGATTTGTGTCTCATACCCGGAGAAACCTTCAGTTTAGATAAGGACATCACGCCAAAATGCCTGGGGTCCCCTGGGTGTTGCAAAAAGTTTGTGCTGTCCAATAAAGTAAAAGTTGGCACTTAGATCATTCTCAAAGGTGCCTCAGAAGATGGATCACTTTCTATAAAGATTACAGCCAAGAACATTGTGGAGCAATTTCTGAAACACTTTAAGAGTTCCCCACGAGTCCACAAGCCAATAGTAGACTTCGTTTTATTTTTCCTCTTGCTTGAGCCCAGTTTTCGATTTGGAAAGGGAACGGAAACAGCATTGATTATTCGGGGGCGATTGAGATGTTGTAAAACACCTTAGATAGACTTGGTAGGAGCAGGGAGGAAGAGCTAATCCCTCCTCCTCCCATTCCCGGGAACAGAACTGGTCTCTTGGACGCAGTTCGGTCCTCCGAGGGGAGGGGGCGCTGTGAGACGGCGAGAGCGGGGCCTGGCCTGTCTCCTCCTCTGCGTCCCGGTCGCCGCTGGTGACCGCGCGGGTGAAGCCGGAAGCGGCGGCCGAATCCGAGCCCAGGCTCTCGGCGGGGGCGGGGCAGTGCAGGGCCGGCCGGTCGGTCCCGAGCCGCGCGGCTCGAGGCCGGTGGCCCCTGTCAAGCGCCATGCTCGGCAGGTCCGGGTACCGGGCGCTGCCCCTGGGGGACTTTGACCGCTTCCAGCAGTCGAGCTTCGGTTTCTTGGGCTCGCAGAAAGGCTGCTTGTCCCCGGAACGGGGCGGCGTGGGGCCGGGGGTCGGTGAGTGGCCGCCCATCACGGCGGATCCGGGAGAGGGGTACAAGCCAGCGCCCCTAGGCCCAAAACCCTTGTCTTTGCAGGAGCCAGCTGGCCTCGCGCTTTTGCATCCTAAGAGAAAGAACTGAGAGGGACAGTGAGCTGAGATGCTGGCCCTGAGGATTGCAGCCCGCACAGCTCTGCCTTCAAAGCCTTGGTCCACCACCTCAACTCTGTCAGCCCTCTAGCCCTGAGCAAGGGTTTCAAGATGCCAATTGCATAGAAGGAAATCGAGGTCTCGGTTGAGGGAGCCACTAGCACTCTAAGCGCACTTGGCTGTAGAATAATGGCAAACACTTCCCCCCAGAGGGCACTTCCTATTCCCAAGTGAAGATGCAAAGACCAAAACCTTCAGCAAGATTGTGTCTATCCTGACCTTGATTTGCTTAAAACCCACAGGGCCAGGTCCCATTCTCAGCATGACAACCAAACTGTAGCCCCCCTGGACTGAGAGCTGCCTTTCTCTACAGGGGATTCCGAGGTGGAGCGATGCAGATACTTAGTGCCCCTGGGGCATGGAAAACCCAGGGCGTGGGGTTTCAAGAAGGATGAAGCAGAAGCACTTTTCTGTTTCCTGTCCAGGACTGGGAGGGAAGGAAGAACAGAATAGTCTTGTCCCAGAGTCTAGTCCTGTTTCAGCTCCATGTCATCCAGGCTTCTGTTCTTTTTCACACCCACTTGAATTGGTTGAAGTGAAGCATGCATTTGATAGGACATTCGTCGGGAGGTTTGGTGGCTTAATGGTAAAAAGTTGTGCTGCAGTTTGGAACTACCAGCTGCACCACATGGTATAGATGGACAATCTTCCTTGGGATTAACTGCCTCTGAAACCCCACATAGCTGGAGGGTTAGCTGTGAGTTACAGGACATTGGTGGTAGAACGTGTTCATTCCATGTGGGAGACCTGGGTTCATTTCCCATCTAGTGTGTATCTATCACTCATCTGTCAGTGAAGGTTTACATGTTGCTGTGATGCTGAACTCTTCACAGCTTAGCCTGTGTGTAGGGATTTGCAAAGTTAACCCAAAAAGTTGCAAAGCTAACCCCAAAGCTACACCTCTCTGGCAGTTGGAATCCCCCAGCGGCTCTGCTGGAGAAAGGTGGGAAACCCAGTGCAGGATCAACAAGGAGTCAGTTCTGACTTGACAGAAGTGAGTGAGCGAATGAGATGATGTTGAACAGGTTTTGGTGGAACTTGAGGACCAGGCAGCATTTAGTTCTCTTGTGCTTGGGGTTGCCTGCTAGCTAGCAACACTGGCTTTAAATAGGATGAGGAGTAGTGAGGTAGGAAAAAAAATCTTACATTCCCCCCCCCATCATCTCTCTATCAATGTTTTATTACTTTAAGCTATTATCTTTAAAAGGACTCCTAGGGTTGCTGATAGAGGTGGATTATGGTATACGAGTTGCATTCAGTTCAACCCAGCTCTGTGCCAGGTATGACTTACTCATTCACTCATTGCCATCGGTCAGAACTGACTCATAGCTGACCCTCTAGCATGTTTTCAGAGGCTATAAATCACACGGAGGGGGAGATTGCCCATATTTCTCTTGTAAAGCAGCTGGTGGTTTCAAACTGTGTGCCTTTGGGAGTGCAATTGCTTAACCTCTAGGCCTCTAGAGCCTCTTCAGGTATCAACATGAGTAGGCAACATAAATCAGGAGGGGCTGATTCCTGTGGAGTCCAACAGGAGATCACCATGTGACTTGGATACAGAGATTAATGATTGGTGCCTGGCAAAGCATGGGACTTGTAGGAGTGAGACTGAGGACAGGCTAGTTTTTATATGTGGGAAGTGAACAGTCCTTATCTAGTACTTGCCAAAAGACACTGAGTTGTTAGGCAAGAAGGCTAATTGAGAATGCCAAGAGGGATGAGCCGTTAAAGGAGAATGTGGACCAAAGCTACACTAGCAGATCTGCTTGGCATTCCTTGACTGCTTCTGCCTTCCTCTAGATGTGCCCCAGAGCTGGCCGTCCTGCATCTGCCACGGTCTCATCAGTTTCCTGGGGTTCTTGCTGCTGCTGCTTACCTTCCCCGTTTCTGGATGGTTTGCTCTGAAGGTAAGGGTCGCTGAGCCACCCCAAGAGCTTTCCCATTGATACCTGACTGAGCCTCTGCCTCTTTCTGCTCAACAACGTGTTCTCTCACCTCTGTGGAATGGACTAGGCAAGAAAGGTTGCTGCCTATCTTCCAGATGAGGAACAAAGGCTCTGAATTGTCTAGAATCATCCAGTGAGGGGTAAATTAAGTCTGCCTAAAAACCCCATAATGCCTTATGTCCCTCTCCAAGGAAAAGCCTCACCTAGCAACATGATCAAAGTATGTGAGATGAAGCTTTCTCATCTTTGCCTCCAACGAGTACTCTGGCTTCACTTCCTCCAAGACATATCTATTTGTTCTTTTTTGACAGTTCTTGGGTTATTCAGTACTCTTCTTCAATACCAAGCTCAAAGACATCAGTTCTTATTCTGTCATCCTTGTTCCATGGAGAGTCTATTCTTTGGAAAAGGGACATCATGCTTAGAAAGGTGGACGTTTGCTCAAAAGAGGAAGACCCTCAACCAGATGGAGTACCACAGTGACTGAAGCAGTGGGCGGCACAGGATAGGACAGAGCTCAGATCTGCTGTACGAGGCATCACTGTGAGTCGTCCTCAACAGCACCTAAGAAAAATAATGACAAACGCAAATATACGAGAAAGCTAAATTAGAAATGAAATCACTTTGGATCAGCAAGTAGTGAGTAATAGATATTCAGGCCTCAGTTTCAATAAGGGATGTTATTGACAGCAAGGCTGACACTGGACTCAACATACTAATATCATGAAGATGGCTCAGGAGTGGGGAGCATTCTATCTGTTTTGTGTAAGGCACCGTGAGTCAGGGCTGTGGTATCAAGAAGTAGAAGAGAGATCCAACAGCCTGGGCAAGCCTGGCCCTTTGTCTATCCCAAGGCAACAGTTCTTTTTAAAAAAGCTTCTGGGTTTGAAAGAAAGGAGTCCTTAGAAAGCTCTATGTCCTAATCCTAAAATTGCCTCTGGAACAGATGCTTGTGTGAACTTGGGTAAGTCACTTTGCATGTCTTGACTGCAGTTTCTCAATTTGGATACTTCTGCTTTTGTGAAGGCTCCAGAGACCTGAAGTTGGCAAAGACCTTTGTCGCAGGTGCAGACAGAGCAGTCTAGCCTCGCCCCCTGACTAATCCCTGGGGAGACAGTTTCCTGATATGAGTAATTTCTAACATCAGATCACAGTGGGGGAAAAGTTCTCTGAGGATCAGGCCATACAGGATGGTGTTGAGAGCGTGGTCTTGGGTATCATTCAGTGGATTCACATCTTGCCTATTTTATTTAGTGGTGGTATGATTTTGAGGCAAGTCACTTAACCTCTCAGAGCTTTGGTTTCCTCATTCAAAACAGATAAGGATGCCTGAGAGACCAAGGCAAGGAGGGGTGGAGAGTGAGGGAGGAACCTGGGCAGAAGTCCCATTTCCCAACCTGTGCTTACCACTGTCACCTCTCTCCTGGCGTTGTGGATAGATCGTGCCCACTTATGAGCGGATGATCGTATTCCGGCTGGGCCGGATCCGCACCCCCAAGGGGCCTGGCATGGTCCTGTTGCTGCCTTTCATTGACTCCTTTCAGAGAGTGGATCTGCGGACACGAGCGTTCAATGTACCTCCCTGCAAGGTGAGAGGCTTGTCAGCGCTCCAGGACAGAGGGCCTGAGGCTGCGCAAGGCATTGTGAGCACCAAGCACAGGGCCCATCTGGGAGAGGGAGGAAGAAAAGATTGACGATGGAGCCTGAGAGGGCATCCTTGCTCCACACACCTAACCCTGTGCCCTTGGGGATGCCATTTGGCCTTTGAGGAGCTAGCTGCCGGGCGGGTCAGGTAGGGGTAGTCTCTCGCTGCAGCCCTTGGTTGCCTTCTCCTTTGTGGTCTCTTCCGACAGCTGGCCTCTAAGGACGGGGCTGTGCTGTCTGTGGGAGCCGATGTCCAGTTCCGCATCTGGGACCCGGTGCTGTCCGTGATGACCGTGAAGGACTTGAACACAGCCACACGCATGACAGCCCAGAATGCCATGACCAAGGCCCTGCTCAAGAGGCCGCTGAGAGAGATCCAACTGGAGAAGCTCAAGATCAGTGACCAGCTCCTGGTAGGCAGCCCAGAGCCCCCTCCACGCCGGGTCACTTTGTACAAAGCACTGGCTCTCTCAGGACCTCAGTTTACCATACGTGCAGCAAGAGTAATATCCTCTAAAGATCAAATAGGGCAGTGGGTGGGCTGTGTGCTGGATAGAAGGTGGGCTCTGGACCCAGTGACCATGGGTGAACATGCTCCTGCCCGAGGGAGGTGAGCAGCTTGGTGGAAATTTGCAGGGCCCATCCCTGACTAGTGAGGTTTCCCTGACTAGTGAGTTATGCGCATCACTGTGCTGGCAGGTCCATGCTCCTCACTGCTGCAGGGGCCTGGCGCAGGCGAGTAAGTAAGCAGGCTTTCATCACCTAGGAAATTCCCTGCTCCTAGTGCAGCTCCTGGATGCACTTTTCTCTTTCTCTCTTTGGCTTTTCTTGTTTTAAACAGGAGACCCTCAATAATATGGATTGATTCAGTGAGGAGGATAATGGGAGTAGGTGTGTCAGAGTCAATAAGATTGGCTCAGGATAGAGCAGGGTTTAAGACTGTTGTACATAGGGTCGCTGTGAGTCATAGGCTACTTGACGGCAGGTAACAACAACATAAGGTTAGGTTATATTTGGACCATTTTCTTGCCTATCTCCATGTTTAGAAAATTTACTTACACTGAAATAAGCTACCTTAAACACTCTGGTAGCCTAGTGGTAAGAAACTGTGCTGTTGTCCCTAAGGCATGCAGTTCAAATCCACCAGCTGTTCCTCAGGAGAAAAATGGGCAGTCTCCTCCCATGTGATTAATTGCCTCTGGAAACCCTCTGGAGGGTCAGCTATAAATCGGTTCTGATTTGACAGTAGACAACGACAAGATGAAGCAGAAGTGACAGCACACAGGGCACTTGCCCCATGTGTATCCTCTCAGGTGACATGCGTGAGGTTTCTCCTCATTCCCCTCTGCTCTGGGAGTTGGGGTTAGAGGGAGGCAGCAAGAGCCGGTGCTGGAGGTCCCAGTCTCTCCAGGAATTTAATTGGAAAACCACAAGACAGGTAAAATTCCCTAGAAAATAATTTTGTGAGAGTGAGGATTGCTCTCTCATGCTTGTTATAGTTTATAAAATCTTTTTACCTGCCCTAAGGTAGCTCAGCTTCATAACTTTGCTGCAAGAGGGGAAGGTATTACTGCTTTATTTTGGAGGATGGAAAGTAAGACTCAAAGAAATACCTTACCTCTACGAGCCATGGTCAAAGGCAGAGCTGGGCCACACCCCAAACCCCTGTTCCACACCAGCCGAGTCCAGTTATCAGTTTTATATAACACAGATAATAAGCTGATAATATATCATCTAACACTGAATTCCCTTTTGATTCATCTTTACTCACTGCTGTCCACTCGATTCTAACTCATGGTGGCCTGTAGGGCCGAGCAGGGTTGATTATGTGCCACGTCTGTAGATCTTTATGGAAACAGACTGCCACATCTCCCACCGAGCAGCTGGGTCCAGCCATGGACTTTATAGTCAGCAGCCCAATGCTTAAATTACTGCATCACTAGGGCTCCTAATTCACCTTTAGGGAGAGAAAGCTGATCTCGGGCATGTTGTCCATTGCTTTGGTGTGGGAGTGTGTTCCAGGACAGGTCAGTCCCCCACCAGGATGCTAGAGAGTCATGAGGGCTGATTGCCCAGACTGAGGGTGCCTGCTGGCGGGGAGTCCAGAGGGAGTCTCCGCAAGTCCAGCTCGCCTCCGAGGCTTTTCCTCTGAGAGGCTTGCACACTCCCCACCTCTTGACAGCGGACAGCCAGACCACGCCTCACTTACCCAGCTGCCTCAGGCTAGCTGTTCACCTTTATGGCTTGCTTCCATCCTCCTCCCTGCCATATAATCATCTGGCCCTGCCTTTTGATCCTTGGGAGAGAAAACTCTGGGAGCCCTTTCCGGTTCCTCACAGCTCAGTCCCTCCAAAGCATCTGTGCACCCATGCTGTTTTACTGCCTCGTTTAAAGCATTCCACTTCCTCTGTTTGAGCCTCATCCCTGCACCCAGGCCTCAGCATCTCTGTTACCCTCTCAGCTTGTCATCTCTCTCTCTCTCCTTTCCTTTACCTAGTTTCCCCCATCTCTTTTCCTTTGGAAAGCCTCCATCTCACCCCTCCCATCTTCTCCCTACCCTCTGGCAGCCTCCTTCTCGCTAGCCCAGTAGCTCCCTCTCGGTCCTTTCCTTATTTCACCTCGTTTAACTCTCAGCAGACCCTGTGTCCCACTCCGACCCCTTATCTTCCACATACTGGCTTTTCTTCTTTGTTTCCTGGTTACTCGTTTGTTATGTCCTCCTGCCTCTCAGCTCCCAGGTTCCCATCCTTATCTCTTCTCCCCTGTGGATCCTGGAGGGACTCAGCGATGTGGGGCTCTTTGCTATCGCTGGTCACTCATTATCCACCCCAAACTGCCCCAGCCCCAACTCTTCTCCTTCACCCTGGACCACTCGTCCAACTGACTGTTGTCACAGATGCCGCAAGCTTTGAATATTTTAAAAGGCCTCCCATAAACCATAAAACCAAAGCCATTGCTGCTAAGTCAGTTTCAAAGTATGCAGTTTTCCCCCTGTTGTTAGATGTGGTTAAGTACAGCCCATAGTAAGCCTGTAAACAACAGACTTGAGCCCTGCCCTGTGTCATCCTCGTCGTCTCTGACACACTTGAGCCCATTGCTGCAGTCACTGTCAACCCATCGCATTGAGGGTCTTCCCCCGTTTGCTGACTCTCCACTTTTCTAGACATCATGTCCCTTTCCAAGTCGTCACCTCTCCTAGCTTACCTCCAAATCTGTCTCCTGCGTATCCTCTGTAGGAATGCCCATGCTTATAACCATGCAGGAACCCAGCCAGAAGCTGGATGCCCCTCCAGCTGCCTCTCCTAGATCCCCGTCTCACATCCAGGCAGTTGACAAGCTGAGTGGATCCTCTTCTTGCATATCTTGCCATGGCTTCAAGTAGTTGACAGAGTTTTGACCCTTCCTCAGTGTATCTTGGCTTCATAGCCACTGCTCTGCCTTACATGAATCCTCATTATTTCTCACCTACCACTTGAGGTGATAGGGCGCCTGGTTGCCCTGCCTCCAACCTCAGCTCCTTCCAATCCAGTGACCACAGAGCAGCCAAGAAGGACCCTGCCTGGTCACCTCCCTGCTCTCACTTCTCTGTGAAATCCCTTGTTGCCTGAGAAATAAACCCAAGTTAGTAGACAAAACCCTTCCCCTCCCACTTGGCTCTCCCTAGACCCCAGCCCACACTTGAAGACCCAGCTACAGGGAGCCGTGGTTACTGGCAGATCTGGAACATGCCAGCTTTGCCTGCCTTAGCTTTTGCACATGTTCCTGTTGCCTGGAAGGGTCCCCCTCCCCCTGATGCTCCATCACTGAGTAATTCCTCCTCTCCCTGGCATCATCTCCTGCTCCAGGCCTCCCTGGCCCTTCAGCCTGGCCAGGCCCCCCTCCTGGGTGTCCACACCTCCCTCCTTTTTGCGCACTCCCTCAGCTGGGTCCCATTTTCCCTCCGCTTGCTCTCCCAGGCTGGGAGCTCTCTGGAGGCAGTTGTGATGCCTTACCTGTCTCCATGTCCCCGTCTGGCCATCCCAGCCTATCTAGAGAGTGCTTGGGGAAGGTACAGTGAATCTCTCCCATTTCTCTCTACGTTCTTCTCCAGCTGGAGATCAATGATGTGACCCGGGCCTGGGGGCTGGAGGTAGACCGTGTGGAGCTGGCAGTGGAGGCCGTGCTTCAGCCTCCCCAGGACAGCCCAGCTGGGCCCAGCCTGGACAGTACCCTCCAGCAGCTGGCCCTTCACTTCCTGGGTGGAGGCGTGTCCTCAGTGGCTGGCGGTGCCCCACCGCAGGGGCCAGGTAAGGAGCTCTGAGGGGAGCGTGAAGGAGAAACTGCCACTCTTGTGTGCCTGGACTGAAAAGAAATGAGACTTTTTGTGGGGAGAAGAGTGTTTTGTGGGAAGTTGATGCTACCCTCAACTTCTCCAGCTTCTCTGGCACCTGTGATGGAGACAGAACTGGGCATCTTATGAGACCCCACACCAGAGCAGTGAGCTTGGCTAGCAGAGCACAACAGATTTGGCCACTTGCCCCCTGTACCAAGGCATCTTTGTGCAGTGCACATCTGGCACAGCTGTTCAGGAAGCCCTGATACTGGCGCCTACCAGCGCCAAGGCAGTGGGAAGAGTCCTGGTGTCTGGGAGTGTGTAGAAGCCTTTGGGAACTCCATGGGAGGAAACTACAGGGCCCAGAGAGTAGCTGGAAAGATAGTTTTATGTTCAGAGCTGGAGTAGCCTGGACTGAGGTAGGGGATTAAAGGTGGAGCCCCAAGGGAGGCTTCTTTGCAGAAGATGGAGTTGAACAGAAATCTAAAAGGACATGAAGGCACTGAGGCCACAGCTGTCCTGACCTGGGCAACCAGCCAACTAACCTCTGCCCCTCCTTCTCCCGCCTCCCTCCCACAGCAGACACCCTGGAGATGGTGAGTGAAGTCGAGCCGCCGGCCCCTCATGCCAGTGCCGGGCCCGGCCTGAGCCAGCCTGTGGCCGAGGGGCTGCTGGCTGCTCTGCAGCCCTTCCTGTCAGAGGCCCTGGTCAGCCAGGTGGGCGCCTGCTACCAGTTCAACGTTGTCCTACCCAGTGGCACCCAGAGCACTTACTTCCTGGACCTCAGCACAGGTGCAGTGGCCTCTCCGCCCCTTCACACCCTGCGGGCCCCTTTCAGGCTGTCTCCTACTGCTGCTGGCCCTTGTGGGAGGTCACAGAAGTCTAGGGCCCCCATGCCATTTTCAGGCAATGACGTCTAGGTCCAGCCCTCTACCAGCCCGGATGGCCAGGCTTCCCGCACCACGGGCCTGTGCGTATTGTGGACTGCCATGTGCCAGGCACTCTGCGAAGTGCTAGTTGCATAGTACGTCACCTACTTCTCATCATGATCCTGTGATTTAGGGATTGCCATCACCCCCACTTTACAGATCAGGAAAGTGAGGTGCTAAGTGGCTATACAGCAGTTGGGACTAATAATCCAAGATATTATTACCTGAACCCTTACCCAGTATACCCCACGTCTCTTAACGACAGCCCTACAGTCCAGCCATTCTGACACGGACGGAGGAGGGGTTTTGTATGTGTTCTTATTTTACAGAATTGGTTAACAGATTCAGCAGCACCAGCCCATTCCGCACAACTCCACCACCACCCCTACACTGGTAATCATTCCCCTAATGTCCCATTTTCTTTCTCCCACAGGGCGAGGGAAAGTGGGACACGGGGCTCCTGAAGGCGTCCCCGATGTGGTGGTGGAGATGGCTGAGGCGGATCTCAGGGCCCTGCTGTGCAGGGAGCTGCGGCCCCTGGGGGCCTACATGAGTGGACGGCTGAAGGTGAAGGGTGACCTGGCCGTGGCCATGAAGTTGGAGGCTGTCCTGAGGGCCTTGAAGTAGCAGCCTTGGCAGACCACCCATAACCCAGGCCCCAGTTGGCACAAGCCAGGGGGACCTAAGAGGGCAGCGTGGCATTGATGTATGTCAGAGAATTGGGGCATTCCCAGGCATTTCAGACCCAGCCAGGAGTCAGTGGGTGGACAGCAGAGATTGGGAGAGGCAGCCCTGCCCTCACCTGCAGCACAAGTTTTTGCCCAACTTGGAGCTGGTTACATGGTGGATGACCAGAGGATTGCTGCGCCTGAGCTGCTCTGCTGGCCACCTGGCTGCAGAGGCGGGACCAGAGAAATGGCCTGGCAGGCCTGGCAGCTGCCACTTAACCCTGTGTGAGGGTGCAGGCTTCAGGTCCCAGGGGATCTCTGAAGGAGGTGACACCGAGAGGGTGGGGGAGGGAGAAGGCAGGCAGGAGAAGGCACTGCAGCGAGGACACCTGGGATGGGGACACCCGGGATGGGGGCGCAGGCTGGGCCTGCCTTTGGGGGAGTGGGAAAGATCAGAACTTGCTGCTTGTGTCGTCTGCTCCTGAACACGTGGCTCGCTTCCTGGTGCCATCTTGCATGCATGGCAGGCTGGGACTCAGGGCAGCATGAAGGAGAGCCCTGCCCGTGCCACTCGCCAGAGGATTGGAAACCAATGAAAAAATAATAAACACACATACAATCAATAAGAGATCAAATGGAGCCTTGATGGGGTAGGGATAGGTTAGGAAGGTCCCTGAGGCTGTGCCCTGGCTGCTCAGGTACCAGGTCCTGGAAGCACTGACCTGGCCCCACCAGCGGGAATGCAGGACAGGAAGTCACTGTTGTGTCTGCAGTGAGGACAGGTTGGACACCCAAGGGGTGTGGGTGGGTCAGAGTTGGGCCCCAGTGAGCGTGGGTTGGGAGGCCTATCACGTTAAGGAGCAGGATAGGCTGTGATCGTTCCCTCCTCCAGTTCCACCCAAGGTCATTGCTTGTCAGCAGGCTGGAAGGACACACAAACGAACAGTAAGATCCATCTCAGGGCCCTCCCAGCTTTCTGTTCCAGTGCTCCAGCCTCAACCCCAGGGACCTTAGTGCTGGGCCACTGACTTCTCTAGCTCACTTCTTGGAGAATGTTGTAGAAAAACAGACAATAGTTGGAGCTAAGTGAATATTCCCCATTGAGGAATGAATAGCTCAGCTTGTCCCCTGGCACCAGACTTGGCCCTCCCCGGGCGTGCTCCCCCTCCTCAGCATCGGATTGAGTCAGGTCTTGCTCCTGCCGGCGCCAGCCTCTCCCTCTTCCTTTGGGTTATCATTGTGCCGTGGCACCTCCCCAGGCCCTGCACAGACCATGCAGCCTGAGGGTTCAGCTCTCCCCACAAGCCCAGAATATCCACTATTGTCCCCCTCAATTTTCTTAGGCTTCCCAGCTGGAGTTCTTTGCCCACCAGCTCCGCTTCCTTCAATCCCACCAGCCACACACTTGAGGCCCGGGGGGATGGCAGTGCTGGGTCCCTACAATGTCCCTGCACATTGTTGCTGATGTTTGTGTCTGCCTTCCCTGAGGGACCAAGAGGAGGCAGTTGGAATGTGTCCCCTCCAATACCAGTGCACACAGTGTTATGGGAAGCCCCGCCCATCTCCCCTGGAAAGCTGAGCTTCTGTGGAAAGACACCCACTGGTGGTCTGGGTCAGCCTGGGCTGAGGGAGGCAGATCTGAGGGCTGGGGGAGGCAGAAATGGCAACGTCACAGTTCAGGGGAAACTGAAGCTCAGTTCTGATTCTCTTGATGGACGTGGAAGGATCAATAGAACATTTCGGGGAAATGGAAACTCTTCTAGACATCTGTGTGGGTGGAGAACAAGGTCTGCCAGCCCAGCATTAATGGAAGGGAATTGGTTTCTTGACCAGACCAACACCAGGAAAAGGAGCCCACAGGCTCCAGGGTCATGGACTAGGGAGGACTAAGACCTTGCAGTCCACAAAGAATGAGGACTGCAGTGAAGGAGGGGAGGATGGAGGAGGAAGGATGAGCAAGGTGTGTGTCAGTCATGGATGTCTTCCTGGAGAAAGTGATGCCTGATCCTTAAGTGAGCCATGATAGGAGGTAACGAGAAAAGGGGAAAGTCCCTACAAGGGCACTTTCAGGAACTGAAACCTAAAGTAAGAATCAGATGTCGGCAGGGATGGAGGGGAAGGGTTAAAAATAGTGTCTGTTATCGTATGCCAAATATGTCCCTGTCTTGAACTATATCACCCTCTGCCATTGCGTGGTTTTTGCTCATTGTGACCCTCCATTGGGTTTCCAAGGCTGCAAATCTTTATGGGAAGAGACCGCCCATGTCCTGTGATCTTTCAATTAGCAGCTTGACACATTATGCATTTTGTTGCCAGGATTAGATATTCTACACACACACACACATGTATATTCATATATTCATCTATCTATATATCATACATGCATGCATGCATATATTTCATATATATATCTATATCTGTATCTCTCTCTCTATATCTATATATATATATATACACACACACACACACACACACATATATATACACACATATACAGATTGTTAGCACTAGGCCACCAGAGCGCCCTAAGAATAACTATATGAGTCTAGCGTATATATGTAATAGAGAGAGACAGACCCTGATGGCTTAGTGGTAAGGAGTAGTGCTGCCAGCCCAAATGTACACAGTTTGAATCCACCAGCTGTTCCACAGGAGAGCTGGACTGCCTCCTTCCGTGCAACTTACTGTGTCAGAAAACCACTGAAGGGTCAGCTATGAGCCAGATCCAACTTGACAGTACAACAACAACATATAAATGTACGTATATGTTGTTGGATGCCAACAATAACAACTATGTGTGTGCATGCATGTGTATATGTATCTATGTGTGGTTTTTATCCCCTCTACACAACTTGGTTAATGATACTTTAAACAAATGTTTGTAATTCTGAGTTTTTTCTGCCCTTAAAATACTTATTTCTTCATAGAGAAAAGAAGGATGAGAAAGGAATCAAAGGCAGAGACAAAGGGATGGAAACAAGTTAAAAAGCACCTGGTTGAGTGCTATTCAGACATTGTATTTTCTTTAGCCTTTATGATCTTAACCTGTGACATTAGACTGTCTTAACTATAATGCATGTTCTCCCAGAAACATGTGAGTTTTAAATAAATCATTACTGATTTTTCAAGTTGGTATGATTTAAGTGAAAGCTTACAGAGCAAATATTTCCATTCACTCAGTCCTATGTATTTGGTTTTATGACAATTACAGACTTTGCGTTGTAACAGCACTCTTCCCACTTTATCCCAGTGACTCTCATTTCTGTTCAGCCTCTGTCCACTCCTTTTCTGCCTTCCGTATTTTATCCCTGGCAAATGTTGTCCTTTGATCTTGAACGGTTGCATGTTTTAAGGAGTGAGTCTTTCCCTGGGTTTACTGTTCACCTTAGAGGCCTGTCTGTCATGCTTCGAAGGTGTAGAGTCAGTGAAACAGAAGACCCTCAATGAGATGGATTGACAGAGTAACTGAAGCAATGGGCTATTGCCTCCTCTCACTTGGTATAATACTGTCTCATCTCACTTTCTTCTTAAAAATACCCTCGACTAAACTAATCAGCCACCATTATGGAGGCAATAGAGAGATTGGAGGAATTTCTAAAGATGGAGAAAAGAACGGGCTCCTGAGCCCTGATGGAGAGATCAACCTTGGATCAGAGAAGGAAGAGAGGAGGTGAGAATTCCAGAAAATGTCTGGGTGAAGGCAGAACATCTCTTTAATTACCCTTCCCAGAACGTAGGAAGCTTGAGGATGTATATTAACAGGAACAATTTCAAGGGAAAGTTGTGTTCCTGGTAAATCTTAGTCATGGAGGGCCTCCCTGTCCTTGGTCCTCAATGGAGTCTATAAGCCAGAACTTATGACATGAGACTGATGAGGAGGTGGGAACTTGGGTGGGGGATGTTCGTGTATTGGAGGCTAAGTGGCACTCCCTGGAGTGTGGTACGTCTCTGTATACACAGCTGCTGTTGTAAGGCACCATCAAGTCGTTTACAACTTATAGCAGCCTGTGTACCACAGGATGAAACCCTGCCAGTCCTGTACCATCTGAAGACCATGGTGAAAAGTTACTGTGCCATTCCATTGCACTGAGTGTCTTTCTCTGTGTCAGTCCATCTCACTGAGTGTCTTTCTTTGATCCAGTCCATCTCACTGAGTGTCTTTCTCTGAGTTGGTCCGTCTCATTGAGTGTCTTTCTCTGTTTCATTAACCTTCTCTTTTCCCTCCTGTTTTCCAACCATAGTGGCCTTCTCCAGGGACCAGCCCCTCCTGTTAACAGACCCAAAGTATGTGAGACAAAACATTAGCATCTTTGCTTCTAAGAAGCCTTCTGGCTGCACGTCTTCTAGGACAGACTTGTTTATTCTTTTGCATCCCTTGGGATATCCAGTATTCTTCACTGACACCACAATTCAAAGGCACACATTCACCACCATTCAAAGGCACACATTCTTCTGTCTTCTTATTCATTATCTAACTTTTATGTGCATATGAGGCAATGATAAGGAGTTCTGTTGCCAAAACAAAGATACATGGTTTGAGTCTATCAGCTGCTCTGCAGAAGAAAGGCAGTCTCCTCCTGTGCAATTTTACCACCTCTGAAAACCCACTGGAGGTTCAGCTCTGGGCTGCTTCCAGCTTGACAGTATATAGTAACACCAATGGCTTGAGTTCGGTGTACCTTAGGCTTTAAATGGATATCATTGCTCTTTAAAGAGACAGCAGATTAGCTATATTAATCTAAATTTATCTTTGCTATTGTGTATGCATATATCAATTCCATAGTTTTTATATAGACAATTCAGTGACCCTGATTACATCCTTTGAGCTGTATGATCATTCCAACTTCCTTTTCTGAGTTGTTGCTTCCCCATTGACATAAACTCGCTCCCCTCCAAGGTCCCAGTTAATCTTTTGGGTTGCTATTGTCAGTTTTATTTCACACACCACTGCTGTCAAATTCATTTTGACTCAGAATCCCTACAGAATAGAGAACTGCTCCATAGGATTTCTAAGGTGGTAAATCTTTGGACAGCCATATCTCCTGGTGATCACAAATGATGTTGTTACATGCTGTCAAGTCAGAACTGACTCATGGCTGAACTCTCCCACTCCAGCAAGTTTTTAGAGGCTGAAAATTGCATGGGATGAGATTACCCATCTTTGCAGCTGGTGAATTAAAATTGTGTGCCTCTGGGTTGGCAGCACAACTCCTTACCCACTAGGCCCCCAGAACTATAGATTGGTCTTAAAAGAGCATGATAATAAGATAACTTCAAGGGATAGTTTTGGTCCAAAGTATCTCAGGGTAGTAGTTTCTAGAGTTTATCCAGCCTCCATGGCTCTAGAAAATCTAATCATGAGAATTTAAAATTCTGTCCAATATTCTCACCCTTTTGATCAGGATTCTTACATAGAATCTTTTATCAAAATTCTAATTATAACCAGTCACCATCTAGTGTGGTGGTTTTTTGTTTTGTTTTTGTCTTTTGTTTCACGGCAAGGGAGATAGTTGTTCGGGGAAGTGATTACCAGTGCTCACGTACCACATTCCCTCCTCTTGTTCCTGATGCTCCTTCTCCTCTGTTATCAAAGGCAAAAAGAGAATAGTTGCAGGGTCTCGGATGGCGGCTATAAGACCTTGCAAGATCTTACAAGACCGCAGGCACTGCACAACAAATTGGAAAGTGAAACAGAAGAACTAAACACTTTAAGGTCACTTAGCTGAGATACCCTGCGAAGCCATGGCCCTAATCTTTGAACCAAGGAGCTACATCCCATGAGGCTATTTAGTTGTAGGTAAGTAACCTCAGCAGGTACTCTTTTCCCCCTCCCTTTGTAAATATATCATTTATACAGCTTTTGCCAATGCATCTTTCTACCAGTATAAAACAAACTTACAGCACTTCTAATAACTGACTCTGCAACCTTACTATTCATCAGTGCAGTTTTTCCATTACTATAAAGATAGCGATGATTCTTGATCCCAGTCCTGGGCCAAATGGAGTCCAGCCAGCTGGTCAGGACTGCGTGTTTCTGTCAAGACTGCAGGCCAGTGTTTTGAAGATTGGAGTAGGGGCTGGGTGTGCTGGATGAGGCTCCAGGGCAGGGTGGAGGGCGAGTCCAGGAGAACTGGATGAAGCCGAGCTGGAAGGGAGTAGGAGACAAGGGATCTCACATCACAGAAGCAGAGGCCAAGCCCTGACAGCCAGAGGTGCCATCCCAGAGGACTCCGTGGCAAAGCTGGGCCTAGAAATCAAGTGTTATGGTTTAGAGCTCATTACTCTTCTACTCCATCAGCTGGAGACTCTGAGGAGGTGGGTCTGCCTTAAAATAAAGAGGATCCCAGCATCCTGGTCCTTCCTGCTGCTCTCCCAAGCCCGACTCTGATATGGAGGTGGAAACTACGGAGGGAGTACAAAGGTGGCACAAGGCTCCTTCCGCTGCTCTGGATTATCCCACATTTATCCAGGAAAGAAGCCAGAGAGGGTGGGAGCGGAGGACAGAAGAGGCTCTTTGAGACGATGTACGTATGTCTGCTCACTGCTGTCTACATCTCCTATAAGCTGCTTCCCTTGAGCCAGGACTTCAACCTGCTTTTACTGATTTTTTTTTTCAGAGCCCAGCACATTGCCTTCCATGTAATGGGCACCAGCAACTGTTTTTTTTTTAAAAGTACATTATTGCATAGGGAGTCTTAAATTTGTTGAGAAAGAGGGAAAGGGAGGACACAGAAAAGGACCAAAAGATGGGCAGAGAGAGACAAAGACTGGGAGGGGGACAAAGAGACAGAGAACAAGAGAAGAAAGCACATCTAGTGGTGCAGAGGAGAGGACAGAGGGAGTGGAGCTAGCTGGACCGAGACCAATAAAAAAAGAGAGAAAGAGACTATAGCAGAGGAGAGTGGTGTCTGTGGGACACTACAGGAATGGCAAAGAGGTCTCAGCCTTATTTTGTGGTTATGAAATGCTGCCCTCCATCAGCTCAGACTCCATGCTAACCTTGGTTCAGACTCCCTGTTAACCTTGGCCATAGCGCAGAGCATGAAAGAATTAAAAAACGATTGAGAAGCGCCTTGAAGCTTCTTGCCCAAATTGCTGGTCAAGTCACAGGAGCGAGAATGGCAGCAAGGTGGGCTGCTTGTTCCTGATGGGCTCCACGCAGGCTCAGCTGTGAGCTCGTGCTACCATCTAGTGGCTATTTGGGGAGCAGCTGATTTCCTCATTACTGACACAGTTTTCAAGAACCAACGCTAGGGGGCAGTAGGGTTCTGATGCCGGAGTGAGGACAAAGGCGAGAAGGCAGAGCCAGAACGCGAGGTGCCGAGGTGAGGTGCGGGACTGCTCATTTTGTAAAGAGTCTCATGCACATTTATGGCCACACGCTGTGTGTACCTCGGGAGAGAAGGGTAGCCTGGGCTGGAGGAGTGAGATGGGAAGTGGGGAGCGGAGAAGGGAGAGATTGATGGTTCAGCTCACTGTCACCACTTTGATTCTGAGTCATAGTGTCCCTCCACCAGATTTCCGAGGTTGTCTATCGTAAAGAGAGGAGACAGCCCGTCTTTCTCCTGTAGAGTCACTGCTGGGTTTGAATGGTCAGAGACACACATCCTTTTGGTTAGCGATGCAAGACTTTAAGAATTTGGGGGAGGTTGATTACTGTGAGCAGGAAATTCAGATCTTGGGGTTATATCTACAAAATGGTGCTAATTTTTAAAAAAGGTGCTAATTAAGTAAAAGGGAGTTCTGGTGGCCTAGTGGTAAGGAGTTGCATTGCCAATCCAACAAAATGCTGTTCAAATCCGCTAGCTGTTCTGAGGGAGAAACATGCTCAGTCTCTCCTGTCTAATTTGCTGCCTCTGAAAAACCGCTGGTGAGTCAGCTGTCAGTCAGTTCCAACTCAAAGGCACATGAAAACGACAATTGTAGAAAAGGACATTTTAATGCTAAGCTATCCTTGAAAATCCTCACCACTAGACCAACAGGTAACATCGTGATAAATAGAGGAAAGATTGAAGTTGTCAATGATTTAATTTTGCTTAGATTGATAATTAACACCCATGGTAACAGCAGGCACGGAATCAAAAGACAAAAAAGAAAAAAAATTTAAAAAGAAATCAAAAGATGTGTTTTATCGGGAAAATCTGCTGTCAAGGACCTCTCCAAGTGTTGAAGAGGTGTCAGTCTAAAGACTAAATAAAGTGTGCTTGATCCAAGCCATGATATTTACAATTGTTTTCTATGCATCTGAAAGTTAGATAGATAATGCATAAGGATGACAGAAGAATCAGTGTCTTTGAAGTCTGGTGTAAGAGAAAAGTACTGAATGCCTCTCGGGCTGACAGAAGAACAGAAAAACCTGTCTCGGGGGAAGTTCAATCAGGGTGCTCCTTAGAGGCAAGGAGGGTGACATTTTTGTCTCACATACTTTGGGTGTGTTGTCAGGAGAATTAGGTCCTTGGAAAAAGACATGATACTGGGAAAGAGAGAAGGTCAGAGAAAGAGAAGACCCTCAACAAGACGGGTCGACACAGTGACTAACAATGGGCTTGAGCGTGTTAGAGATGGTGAGGAAGGCGCAGGGTAGGGCAAGGTTTCCACCTCTTGTTCATAGAGTTGGTATGAGTCATAGTTAAGGGTCCCTAACAATAACAAGAGAGAGAGAGATCAGCTGGCACAGTGGACAGAAAGCCATGCTACCAAGCCAAAGGTGGGTGAGTTTTAATCCGCGGCCCTAGGGCCTGTCTTTCATGGTTTTTGTTCAGACATTCCTCTAGGTCGTACAGCCCTGGTGTACAAGTTTCCGTACAGCAGTCACTTGTGGTTGCCATGAGGCTGAACACTGTGACACTGATGTGCCAAATGTGTTAATGGTTGGTTACCCAATGTGGACAGAGAGTGGGGTGGAGCTCCCCAATTTAAACAAGCTTGGAAAGAGGAGTGGCATCCACTTCCATAATAGCTTGCCTCTGGAAACCCTATGATCCTGGAGAGAGGAAGAAAGGCACCCAAGCATCGAGGACTCTCCTTCATAGGGTTGCTATGAGTTGCCTATGACTTGACGGCACTTAACAACAACAACAACAAGTTATCTCTTGCCGTACAGAGGTAACTAATGGCTGCTGTGAAGCTGAACACTGTGACACTGATGTATCAAATCCGATAATGGTTACCCGTGGTGGACAGTGTTTGGTGGAGCTCCCCGATTAAAACAAGCATGGAAGCAGGAGTGGCATCCACTTCCTAAATATCTTGCCTCCGGAAACCCTATGGACCTGGAGAAAGGATGAAAGTTATACAAGTGTCCAGGTCTTTTGTTCATAGGGTTGCTATGAGTTGCCTATGAATCAACGGCACTTAACAACACAACAACAATAACGACAGTGCCCCTTAGAAGCCCTGGTGGCTTCTTGGTTAAGTACTCAGCTGCTAACAGAATGGTTGGTGATTCGAACCCATTCAGAGGTGCCTCAGAAGAAAGACCTGGCAATCTACTTCTAAAAGGTCACCGTCATGAAAGTACAGTGATGCCAATTCCACTGTCTCCAGGAGACAGGATTGACTCTATGATAACTGATTTAGGGGGAGGTGCTTTTACTTTGAATGCTCCTTCTCCATAGTATCAAATATTAAATATACAGAAGTCTTATATTAACTATATCATCTTACTGTATGACGGTGTGAAGTATTTATACTGTTGAGATTTTGGCTTGGAAATGATTTGGCTGTGAGCACCTCATCTACTCTATAATTACCCAGGATTTGTCTGCAATCCTTGGGCGCTCATTTGCGTTGTTGTTTTTCAAAGTGTTCACGGAATTTGAACAAAAAAATTTCTCATCTACCAATTCCTTTCAAGTGTAATGAAATTATTATGAACACCACATTTAATAATTAAAGAAGTTGACACAGAATTAATGACATAAATTAGCAGTCGATGGCATTTTATAGACAATTAATTAAACATTTATTAAATTGGATTATTTTGGACTTTAAAACTAAGGCTTTTTTTCAGGTCTTGAATGTTTAGGGTGCTCTCAGAGTGGCTTGAGGATTCTGGGTACTGTGTGCCTTGGGTCCAACTTACCGTTACTCTTGTAATACCTACCCCAGAGGAGAGAGTTACAAGGAATAAAAGGAGTATAAGGGATTAAAGCCTTGGCTGCTAACTAAAATATCGGAGGTTCAAATCCACCCAGCCCTACTGTGGGGAAAAGAGCTGAATATCTGCTTCCAAAAAGATTGTTATTGTTGTATACTGTCGAGTCAGAATCGATTCATGCTTGAACCATCAGTGGGTTTTCAGAAGTAGCACATAGCATGAGGGGATACTGCCCACCTTTCTCCCTTGTGGAGCTCTGATAGCTTAGCCATAAGGAAATGTGCTGCCAACCCAAAGGCATGTGGTTCAAAATCACTAGTGGCTCCTCTGGAGAAAGATGGGCCATCTCCTCCTGTGTGATTTACAGCCTCTGGAAACCTGTTGGAGAGTCAGAGATGAGCTGACTCTGGAACAACAACAGTCCTCAAAGTGCTAACTTTGCTCTTTAGCACTTCAAAGAATGCTCCCTTGAATACGTGACTTCGAAAAGTGCAACTTTGAAGGACCTGAAGGAGTGTGCCACGCCCATATTCAGGACCGAGTGTTCTAGACAGAACAATAGCTGCAGAAGCTCTCAAGTAGGAGAGGGCCTGGCTTGTCCCAGGAGGGCCAGGAGGTCAATGTGATTTGAGTGGAGTGAGGGAGAGAGTAGAAGCAGATGGCCAGAGGAGTAATGTGACTAGACCATACAGGGAACCTAGTAAGCCTTAGCCATAGACTGAATTGCCTCCCATCCCAAAATAGGCATCAGTTTGGGTAGGCTGTGATTCTCAGTGTTATGTAATTATCCTATGGGATATTAATTCTTAAGGCCTTTGATGTTAATGAGGCAAGACTTGAGGCTGTTACATAATAATTTAACCACCCTGTGTGATGTGATGTGATGTGATCAGCTTACCAGTTTTAAGGGGGCCACAGTTGATGCATCGTTCTTTACCAGGTCACAGCCCTGACCTAAACCAGGCGAGTTTCCCTGGAATGTTGTCTGTATCATCTTTCGTCTCCCAAGAGAAAAAATAGATTAAGTGAGCAGAGGCAGAGTGACCTCAGAACCATTGAGAAAAATGAGTTACAGGTAGAGCCTGCCCTCTGAACCCAGGTTCCTGTGTTAGGACATTCTAGAACCAGGAAACACACAGAGATAGTCACCCTCTAAAGCTGGTGCTGTGAATTTGGACTTTAAGCCTTCCAAAGCGCAAGAGACTGAATTTCTGCTTCTTAAAGCAACCCACTTGTGGTGCTTCTGGGGTAGCAGTGCCAGGTAACTGAAACAATCATTGGAAAGAGTCTGTGCCATAGGCGCCACTGGGGAATTCTGAGCAGAGCAATGACTGCTTGGGATCTGCCCCACATCTTAAAGGGAGCTCTGGTGGCCTAATGGGTAGAGTTGTGCTGGCAACACACAGGCAGGCAGCTGGAATCCACTAGTAGCTCCTTAGAAAAAAGATGAACAATTGCCTTCCCTGTGCTTTATTGCCTGTGAAAAAACCATTGGAGGGTCAATTACGAGTTGGTTTAGATTCTTTGACACATAACAACAACTTTTGATTATAGACTTTCTGTGAAAGCTAGGTAGTCTTTGAAAAGCCTGTCTTCTCTTAATTATCTCCACACACTGTTGTCATGAACTGCCTCATAACTGATCTTCTAGCGGGCTTTCAGAGGCTGTAAATCACACAGGAGGAGATTTCCTCCACCTTTCTCCCTCAAAGCAGCTGGGGACTCAAACCGCCTGACTTTGGGATGGCAGCACACCTCCTTTCCCACTAGGCCACTAGAGCTTCTCCTTAGGAACTGCTTTAACAGAAATATCACGGATGTGACTTTAACAAACAAATGTCTTTCTCACAGTTTGGGAAGCCGCAAGTCTGAATCCAGGATGCGGGCTCCAGGCAATGGCTTGGTTTCTCTTTCTCTGTCAGCACTGGTAGATTGATTTATGCTTCTAAATGATCCATTTCAACTTGCCTATTAGCTGTTAAAACTCCTTTATACCTCTAAAGTGATTGACTGAAGACACACCCTACTCCAATACTATCATTAACATAATGGAGAAAAACCCTCCCCAGATGAGGTTATAATCATGTATTGTTGTGTTGCTAGCTAGGTACCATTGAGCCGACCTCTGAACAATGGATCCAAACCCTACTCTATCCTGTGCCATCCTCATCACCTCTGATATACTCATGCCCACTGTTAAAGTCTTGCTCAGGGCCTTCCTCTCTTTCTCTAACACTCCACCTTTCCAAATATGATGGCTTTTTTTCCCTAAAGACTATCAAGAAGTTAAGGAGTTGAATAGAAGATTTCAAAGGGCTACTTGGGAAGACAAGGCAAAATATTATAATGAAATGTGCAAGGAGCTGGAGTCAGAAAATCAAAAGGGCCAAACTCGCTCAGCATTTCTTAAGCGGAAAGAACCAAAGAATAAATTCAAGCCACGAGTTGCAATGCTTAAGGATGCTATGGGCAGGATATTGAATGGTTCAAGAAGCATTAAAAGCAGATGGAAGGAGTATACAGAGTCATTGTGCCAAAAAGAATTGGCTGACACAGAAGAATGTCAAGAAACAACATATGAGCAAGAAGCAATGATGATGAAGGAGGAAGTTCAGCCTGCTCTGAAGGACTTGGTAAAAATGATGGAATACCAATTGACATATTTCAGCAAACTGATTCTGCCCTGTGTGTGCTCACCAACTTGTGCCAAGAAATCTGGAGGACAACTACCTGGCCAACTGACTGGAAGAGATTCAGATTTATTCCCATTCCTGAAAAAAAATGACCTGACAAAGTGTGAAAATTATCAAACAGTATCACTAATATCACACACTAGCAAAATCCTCCTGAAGATTATCCAGAAAAGACTTGAACAGTACATTGACAAAGAACTACCAGAAATACAGGATGGGTTTAGAAGTCATGGTACATTATCGCCAATGTCAGATGGATCTTGGCAGAAAGCAGAGAGTACCAGAAGACTATCTGTGTTTCATTGACTATGCAAGGGCATTTGACCGAGTGGATCACAATAAATTGTGGCTAACCTTGAGGAAAATGGGAATCTCAGAACAGTTGATTGTGCTTATACGAAACCTATACTTGGACCAAGAAGTAGTCCTCAGCACAGAGCAAGGAAACGATGCACGATTCAAAATCAGGAAAAGAGTGTGTCAGGGACGTATCCTGTCCCCATACCTTTTCAATCTGCATGCAGAACAGATCATTTGCGAAGCAGGGCTTTAGGAGGAGGAGTGTGGCATCAAGATTGGAGGAAGACTCATTAACAACCTGTGATATGCAGATGACATAACCTTGCTTGCTGAAACTGAAGACCTGAAGCACTTGCTGCAAAAAGTCAAAGACTGTAGTCTTCAATATGGATTGAAGCTCAACATCAAGAAGACAAAGATTCTCACCACTGGGCCAATTGGCAGCATCATATTAGATGGAGAAGAGATTGAGGTTGTTAACAATTACAACTTGCTCGGTTCCACAATCAACACTCTTAACACCAGCAGTCAGGAAATCAAAAGATGAATTTGCATTAGGAAAATCTGCTGTCATGGACCTCTCCAGAGTACTGAAAAACAACGATGTCAGTCTAGCTACAAAGGTGCACCTAATCCAGGCCATGGTCTTCTCAATTACTTGTTATGCTTCAGAGAGCTGGACAATGACTAAGAAGGACAGAATATTCTTCTGTCCTTTGGGTTGTGGTGCTAGAGAAGAGTCTTGAACATACCATGGACTGCTAAGAAAACCAATAGGTCTGTCTTGGAGAGGGTGAAGCCAAGTCTCTCCTTGGAGGCTAGGATTTTGAAGCTCTGCCTCATTTAGTTTGGGCACATGGCCAGGAGAGATTGGTCCCTGGACAAGGACAGGAAGACCCTGGATGAGATGGATTGATACAGTAACTGGGGCGGTGGAGATTGGTGCGTTGTAGTTAGTGAAACTGGCTCAGGACAGGGAAGGGTTCAGAGCTGCTGTACCTAGGGTCACTATACACACCACAGGCGACTCAATGGCACATAACAGCAATAACATACTATGACAGGTTTGGAAGCACTTCCTAAATAACATGCCTCTGGAAACTATGAACTTTGATAAATGTTGATAGT
>NW_006399816.1:7971307-8037852 GCF_000299155.1 Elephantulus edwardii
CTCCATATTGGCTGTCCAGCCATATGTGCTAGTCACGATGCAGCAGGGTGAAGATACAAGCCTATTGGAAATTGTCACCTTCTCGACCTTCTTATCCAAAATTTCCTTCATGAGCTTACAGAGATTCTCAAACTTGGCCTTGCTCTCCTCCATTCTTGGTGCCACATTCTTTTTTTATAAAGTCCAGTTTCTTGAATGATTTGCTCATCATACAAATTGAATCGATATGGAGAAAGGATACATCCCTGACACACACCTTTCTTGATTTAAAAACATAAAGTATCCCCCTGCTCTGTTTGGACAGAAGGTTCATGGTCTAGGTCCAGATTTCACATGAGCAAAATTAAGTGTTCTGGGATGTTATTGTTGTGTATTGTCAAGTTGGAGCCTCCATCACGTTTTCAGAGGCAGTCAATCACATGGAAGGAGATTGTCCATCTTTCTGCCTCAGAGCAGCTGGTGGACTTGAACTCTGTATCTTTGTATTGACCTGTTATTGTTGGTTTGCACCATTGAGTTACCTATGACTCATAGCGACCCTATGAAAAATAGCCCTAGACCTACCTCACCATTTCTGGCACACCTCATCACAGTGGCACAGTCACTGAGTCAATCCATCTCACCCAGAGTCTTCCTCTCCTGTGCTGCTGATCCTCCACTCTTCCAGGCATGACATTTTTCTCCAAGGTCTAAGTGTGTGAGATGGAGCTTCGCTATCCTAGGCTCCAAGGAGCAACCTGGCTTCACCCTCTGCAGGACAGACCTGTTTGTTCTCTTGGCTGTCAATGGTATGTTCAATACTCTTCTCCAGCACCACAACTCAAAGGCATTGATTCTTCTTCTGTTGTCCTTAATCATTGTGCAGTTTTCCGATAAATAAAAAGCAATTGAGAAGCCTGGATCAGCTGCTCCTTAGTCTTTAGACTGGCATTGTTGCTCTTCAGCACTCTGGAGAGGTCCTTGACAGCAGGCTTTTCTAAAGCAATTTGTTTTTTGATTTCCTGACTGCTATTGCCAAGAGTGTTGATTGTGGATCTAAGCAAGATGAAATTGTTAACAACCTCAATCTTTTCTCCATCTATATCATGATGCTGCCAGTTGGTCCAGTGGTGAGAATCTTTGTTTTCTTGATGTTGTGATACAATCCATATTGAAGATTACAGTCCTTGACCTTCTGTAGCAAACACATCAGACCCTTCTCATTTCAGCAAGCAAAGTTGTGTCATCTGAATAACACAGGTTGTTGATTAGTCTTCCTCCAATCCGGATGCCTCATTCCTTCTCATAAAGTTCAGCCTTTCAAATTATCTGTTCCACATACAGATTCAAAAGTTATGGAGACAGGATGCATCCTTGATGCACCCCTTTTCTGATTTGAACAATGCAGTGTTTCCTGGCTCTGTTCTGACAACTGCTTCTTGGTCCAAGAATAGGTTTCGCATGAGTACAATCAAGTGTTCTGGGATTCCCATTCTTCTCACAAGTATGTCGTTTTATTTGTTTGTTATATGCTATTGAGTGGCCTGTGACTCATAGCAACCCTATGTGCAACAGCTCTGAACCCTGTCCTCTCCTGAACCAGTCTCACTGACTCCAACACACCTACCCCCATTACCCCAGTTACTGTGTCAACCCATCTCATCCAGGGGCTTCCTCTCCTACACTGTCCTTCTGTCCTCCCAAGCATAATGTCCTTCTCCAAAGACTGGCCTCTCCTGGCCATGTGCCCAAAGTGAGATGGCAAATCCTTGTCTCCAAGGAGAAGCTTGATTTCACTTTTTCCAACACAGACTTGTTTGTTCTCTTGAAGGTCTGTGATATGCTTAATGCTCTTCCTCAGTGCAACAATTCAAAGGCATATGTTGTTGTTTTGTTAAGTGCCGTTGAGTCGCAGGTAACTCATAGTGACCCTATGAAAGAGAGTCCTCAATGCTTGGGTGCCTTTCATCCTCTCTCCAGGTTCATAGGGTTTCCGGAGGCAAGATATTATAGAAGTGGATGCCACTCCTCCTTCCAAGCTTGTTTAAATCGGGGAGCTCCACTCCACTCTCTGTCCCCATTGGGTAGCCAACCATTAACGCATTTGACACTTCAGTGTCACAGTGTTCAGCCTCACAGCAACCACAAGTTACCGCTGTACGGCAACTTGTACACCAGGGCTATACAACCTAGAGGAATGTCTGAACAGAAACAATGAAAGACAGGTGCAAGGAACGCAGATTAAAAGTCACCCACCTTTGGCTTGGTAGCATGTCTTTCTGTCCACTGGGCCAGCTGATCTCTCTCTATATAGAGAGGTTAGAATTTACAACATATATTTTTGGGAGACACAATCCAATCCATAACATTATCCAAAATGAAAAATAGACCAAGAAGTAGTGGAGAGGCACAATGGATCACACAGCCAATAACTGTGGAAAAATATTTGTCTAATATGGATGTAAGTGGAGTACCAAAAGGAAAAGACAAAAGAGAATGAGGCAGAAGAAATATATAAGAGGAGATAAAAGCTAAGAATTTTTTTTAAAGTTAAGAATTTTAAAAAATTGATGAAAGACTACAAATTACAGATCCAGGAAGCTCAGAGGACTCAGCATATCAAATATCTATGGGAAACAGTTTAAAGAGGTGCTTAGAGGGAAATTTATAAAATTAAATGATTATACTAGAAAATAAAGAAGATATGAAGGATGCTTTCACTGAGGGAATTATAATCAAGGCCACAAAACAAAGTGTGTATAAACAGGTGAAAGGAAAATATATTTGCAAATACATTCAAATCCCAGGCTTACTGGTCTGGGAGCTACCAGTAGCCTTCTCAAGTCTTCAGCCCTTAGTCACCCTGGAAGCTTGACCTCAGACCATCCCTGTTACTCAGTTCTCAGTCAAACAAAAGGTCAATAGGAAGATCAATTATACTCCTGGAGAATGCACTCATCAGAGCAATCAAAAGGGAGCATTTGACCAGGGATAGAGTTCGTGTGACAGGAAGGGAAAAGAAAGAAGAATGGAAACACGAAACATAGGGAGGAAGCAGGAATAGTGCTGCTACAGTGGGGATTGGGGGGGAATTAACGTCACAAACCAGAACATGGACAACTTAGTGAAGGGAAACCCAGTTTGCTCTGTAAACTTTCACTCCAATCACAATGCTTTTTATTAATTAAAAAATTATTTTCTTTGTAAATTTCTATCTAATATACAATTTAAAATATATATTTCTTTCATCTAGATATATATGACAAAAGTCTTTGTGACCTTGGTTGTGAAGATTTCTTAGATGGAGCATAATAAGCACAAACAATAAAAGGAAACTCTGACAAACTGGCTCTCATTAAAAAGACAAATGTCTGCTCATGAAAAGGTACTAAGAAGAAAATGAAAAGATAAACCTCCCACTGAGAGCAAATATTTTCCAAGCACGTATCTGAGGAAGAAGTTGTATTCAGAACAGACACAGGACCCTTCCAGCTCCCTAAGAAGACAAATCAGTTAGGACTGGGCAATGGATTATACAACAACTTCATTAAAGAAGAGTTCTAGATGGCAAATGAGCATGTGAAAAGATGCTAGACATTATGAGTCATTTGCTGTGTTGTTAAGTGCCGTCGAGTCACCTGTGACTCACAGCGACCTCTATGTACAATAGCTCTGAACCCTGCCCTATCCTGAGCCAGTCTCACTGACTCCGACACACCTAATCCCATTGAGAAATGAAAATGAAAACCACAATGAAATACCACTACTTATCTACTAGAGTTCCTTAGGAAAATACAAGGTGTTGACAAGCATGCAGACCAAGGGCTGTGTGGAAAATCGTTTGGCAGTTTCTCCCCAAGTAATTCATGTCTGACTCAGCCATCTTGTTCCTAGAATGGAAAGAGGAAACCTGTATGTACCCCAAGATGTGAATGTGAATGTGAATGTGAATGTGTCCAACAGGTTTGTACTCCTAATGACCCAGAACTGGAAACAATCTATATATTTATCTACTGACTGGGTCATGGGGGTAGGTATGTCAGAGACAATAGGATTGGCTCAGGACAGAGCAGGGTTTAGGCCTGTTGTACATAGGGTCGCTGTGAATCACAGGCGACTGGACGGCAAAATGCAAAACAAAATCTAGCATGTTCGCACAAAAGAATATTCAACTGAAAACTCAATGCCATCGAGTCAGAACCCACTTGTAGCTGATCCTCCTATAGCAGGTTTTCTGAGGCTATAAATCACATCGTAGGAGATTACCTGCATTTCTCCGGGGGAGCTGCCGGTGGGTTTGAACTGTTGGAGAGGTGTCACCTTTGGGTTGTCAGTACAACTCCCTACCACTGGGCCACCAGAGTGACTTTATTTCGTAATAGAGTTGTGTTATGTAAGAAAAGAAAAAAAAAGATGAAAAAGACAATGGCTATGAATCAGCAATAAGATGGCTTTGGTGTCTCAAATCCTAGAAAAATTGAGAATTGAGTCATTCTCCCTGTAGGTGGCATCCAGGGGCAGTGGCAACCCCAGACCTAGCTGAGAAATTGCCAACCTACTGAGACCACACTCATCTGTGTCCAGATACGCTCCCACGACCCCAGTGTAAGTTTCCCAGGGCATTGCAGGCACTGTCCCCAAGTATTGTTAGGGTATGTGTATTGATACAGAGAAGAAGGAATTCTATTAAGACTTGATAATTTAGTCAGATGTTACCAAGTCATGCGAAGGAGCAGGGTGTGTTGGTGTTGACAGAGCATGTGACCTATCAAACAAAACAAAACACAGATTCCTCAAAAAGGAAAAGAAATAACAAATTATCAAGCTATCGGAATGTTTTCGTTAACCACAAGTTTCCAGCACGCAGCAGTAATGCAAGCTGTAGCTTTTTAACATTTTTTTAAGCCTTTGCAAGTCTCTATTCTCTCTGCTCTCTGAAAGGGGGGGCTCTTTGGCCATTCCCAACTGAATATCGTGTTCAAATTGCCTGGACCCAGCGCCATCCTCGCACCGACCAGCATACAGGAGAGCAGACCATGCCTGGGGTATTGGGCATCTATGTGCAACCCTGACAGCAGAAGAAAGCAAACAACGTGACATTCTGATGACTGGTATTTGATCCTGGATGTTCATATTGACAGCCTGGAATGAAATAGGTCTGTAGGTGCCTTTGCCAGAAGTATAGAGAGGCTCTCTTAGTTGGATTTTGGTGTTAAGATTATGAGGACTCAAGTTCAAATTCGTTCATTGCTGTAGAGTTGGAACTGTCTCATAGTTGCCCCTCCAGAGGGTTTTCAGAGGCTGGAAATCACATGAGAGGAGATCGCCCCTCCTTCTCCTACGCAGCCATTCTGGATTCAAACCACCAGAGAGGTGAGAGCGACTCCCTGTGATCCTTATGTAACTGGGGATGGTCAGAGTCCATTAAATCAATTCAGAAACAAAAGCAAGTCTGCATTTCCCCTATATGATCTGCAAGAGTTTAAGACAGAAATTAACCCATTCTTCTAGTTTCAAATAACCATCACATACTCATCTGTAGGTCTGATGCCTTTTTTCAGAGATGACAACTTTTAAAAATTTTTTATCTTTTTATTGTGATTTTAATGAAAGTTTATAGAAAAGTTGGATTTTCATTCATTTATTATTGCACATTTCCCTCCCTCCCCTTTCTCCTCCCCCCCTCCAAGGAGATTATACTTTTTCAAATGTCTTCAGTGGACATTGCTTTGAGTTTTTTATCCATTCAGTCACTTTTGACACTTTATAAATATATTCTAGAAAATGGTTATTAAATGTTGAACCGTTCCAATGCATTAGCATGGGATCATGCATACTAATGAAGTTTTGCAAAAATAAGGTATATGTTAAAGGATCCCTAGCACTTCCCATGTTTCCTACATAAGTGTGTTATTGCATGTGTGCACGATTTAAACAGACCTGTTAGACCCAAAGGAACTCTAGTGGCACCCTGTGCAAAGTATTTGGCTGCTAACTGCAAAAGGTCGGCAGTTCGACCCCACTGTCCATGCCTTGAGAGAAAGGAGGACAGTCTTCTGTAGAGATACATAGACTTGGACGACTTTGAGTTGGAATCTACACAGAGCAGTGGGTTATATGCCCCAAGCAGGCTCTTCTCTTAGATTTTGAAAGTCATTTCCAGGCTGTGTTTCCTTATAATCCCATTATTTTGTGTAATCATTTCCCTTGAATGAACTAGCTGGAGGTTCGCCTGTTCTCTGCTCTTTTCCGTCAGACATGCTGAGTGAGTTTCACTGCTCCGATGATGAATTATGTTCTCTTCACCCCAGTGCCTTTGGAGCTGTTCTTTTCAAGGGTTATGATCCTACAGGGCCGGCAGAGGAAGGAGGCGAGGTGGGAGCAAGTCTCTGGCTCTGTGTCCACACACAGGTTACGTGGCTTCCTGTTAGTACCAGAAGCCTTGAGGGGCTGGAGGATGTCCAGGCCTCTGACTCCAGAAACACACCCGCCTTCCAATCCTGCCTCTGTCGCTCACTGAGGGACCCATGACAAGCCTCTCTGTGCCTTAGAGAGGTCCTCTGCGATTCGCAGGGCCTCGACTCGGTCCTTGCTGCTCTACAGTCATATCCACCCCATTTGTCACTAACCAGCGGGTCTGATGGCCCAGACCGAAGGGGTGGGCTGCTGGGAGACCCGTTGCTGTACAGATGAGGTGGTGGGCATCTGCACAGTGGGGCTGAGTAAGCAGAGGACAGAGGAGGAGGCTGGGCAGGTGACCTCCAGGTCTCTTCCTCAGTGACCAGTTGCTTTGGCGGTGACTTTCTCCATCTGTGGCCCCCAGAGGGCAGTCCTGGGTCATGAGTGGTGGCCGGTTACTATCATGCCTGCTCCAGCAACATGGTGCTGAGAAGGGAATGTCTGCCCCTCCTGCCTTTGCCCCTGGAGTGAGTGGCAGGCCGTCCCCAGCAGGCCCTGGCTGGTGCTGAGTGTCAAGACGAGGTGGGAGAAGCCAGACATTGTTAAGCGCCAGCGGTGACTGCTCAGCAGCGCCCATGATGTCCTGGTCTGGCTCCTGTGTGTCCTTGTATGGCTGCCAGTTGAGGCCCTGTCCACTCCCATGTGCTCCCTTAGCGTGGTGGGGGTCAGACGGACCGGAGTGATGTCATGTGGGGGCACAGGAAAAAGGGGGCGCTGGTGACTAGTAGGTAGGGAGTTGGGCTCACAAATCAAAAGTGCACGGTTTGAATCCACCAGCTGCTCCTGGGGAGAAAGATAGGCAACCTTCTCCCATGTGATTTACAGCCTTTGAAAACTTGCTGCAGGGTCGCTCAGCTGTGGGTCAGTTTGGACTCAATAGCATGGAGTTGAGCTTTGAGGGGAAGAGGTGGTTAATTAAGTAAGGCTTCCAAGAAATGGGGCAGGAGAAGGCTAAGCTGGCCCTTGAAGGGGAATACAGAGGGGAGATGGGAACTGCAGAAGGGGCTCATGCCATCTGTCCCTGATCCTAGATTGGGGAAGGGATCCAGGTAATCTATCTACCACCAGGCAAGCCTGAGGGAGAGGACAGGTGATGACGAGGGAGAGACAAGGCTGGCAAGTGCTCAGGAGGCAGAGGGCAGGAGGAACCCTGCTCGCTGGCCATCCCTTCCCCGCTCAGCACCTCCGAGCTGCCCTGCATCTGCAGGGCACACGGGCCAACTTTATAAGGTTTCTCTCCTCAATCATAGCATCCTGGGTGGAGGCAGGATAACTGCTAATTCCCTGCCTCCGAGGTGAAATGGTTCTCCCAAAAGGGCCGTCATGAACAGGACAGCGCTGGGAGGCTGTGCTGACAGGCATGTCAGACATGGATGCGGCTGTCAGGGAGAGGCAAGGGCTGCCTGGGTCCCTCCACATGGTAGGCTCGTCCATCTCTGGACCCGGCATTATTGGAAATCCTTCACTCCTTTTGGTGGGGAGCAGATCCTGAAGCCCCCCCTCCAGAGATCACCTCCTCCAAGGGTTCTGTTGGCATGTGGGAACTGACTGGGTCATCCCCATTCTGGAGGGCAGGCCTGGGGATACCTGCAAGCCCTCTGGGAACCCAAACCCCCAGCTGAGGGTTTCTGTACACACAGCAGCATGGTGTCTGGGAGGCTCCTTTTATTTGCCTGACTCTCCCACCCTCCCATCACCATTTGTAATATGCTTATTTTGAGAAAAACTACTCCTCCCATTCCATTCAACCTTGTTGTCTGGGCCTGAGACCCTTCTCAACCATGAGCATGTGCTGAAGCATGGGGCTTCTCTTCAGAAAACGGCACATGTCCAGCCTTTTGCCCTGGACTGGGGTTTAGAAATATGTACACTCATGCTATCAGACAGGTCCCCCTCCACTCTGGTCCTCAGCATTCTGACTCAGGAGCTGGGGATGTAAATGTCATACAGTCCTTCTGAGAGCTTAGTGACAGACTCCTTCCCATTCTCACTCTTGGTAGCATCTACAAAGAAGGGGTCTGGGGCTGGCAGATGGAGATCACTTCAGACATGTCGGAGGGGCCAGCACAGGTCACCTGTGGATGTCAGGATTGTGCCCTCACTCCTGCTCAGTGTTCCCGGCCTGGGCTCGGCTGATAGAGAGCAGACAGGCCTCACATGGACTAACTCCAGAAGATGCACTGACTGAATCTGCAAGACCAGTGGCTGCCAGGTGCCCGAGGTAAGGACAGTCTCCGAGACAAAAGATGCCTCCTTCTTGAAGGATATTTGTGTGCACATGGCTGGGAGGGCATGCACCAACTCCTATAGCTCATCCAGGGCTTCCCCCTACAGCAGTAAGTAGCTCACTTGTTCTACATGGTAGACTGTGAACCAGGCAGGAGAGCATGTCCATTTATTCACCGGGAAACTGAGGCCCAGAGGTATGGCATGACTTATTCAGAGTCACGTGGTCAGTGGACAGAATTGGCTCTGGAACCCAGAGCCTTGGTTCTCAGATCAGTTTTCTTCCTCTTCAGAGAAGAGTTTCTTGTTAATGTCAATCCCTTGGGCATAAAGGATGCTGGTAGAAGGTAGAGGAATCCAGAGGGCTCACAGGCAGGGAAGGAGAAGGTCTCAGATCTCTGTGGATAACACAGCCAGGGCAGAAGGGTACAGCTGTGCAGGCACCAGGTCACCCCAAGTTGCCCTCTCTGTCCCCGCCCCCATTAGTCTCCAGGCCCATCTTGTGGCCTCTGCTTAACACTGTCCCCACTGCCGAGAATCTTCTTCCTTCCCAGTCGGACGCCCTCATGTGAAGGTACCATCATTCCCCCGTTGAGAGGAACTCCTTGTTCTTTAAAGCCCCATGGAACTTCCCTCTAAACCTCCACATGCTGCCTCACTGAACCTGGTGAGCTCCCTGAGGGCAGGAACCGTGCCTGACTGCTGTTTGTGCCTGGTATTCAGTAAGCACTCAATATGTGAGCAAGGTGCTAAGTGGGTGATGGAGGGAGTGGCTGTGTGAGAGTGCCAGCAGGGAGGTCCTGGCTGGGGTGCAAGGACGCAGAGGATCCAGAGCATGGTGCGGTGGGGAAGGGGCTGATGACTGAGCTGGTGGTGAGGGGCCTGGAGCTGCCCACCCTGCCCTTCCAGGACACTACACTCAGGGAGACCTGGTCCTCCCGCGAGGCCCTCAAGGTCAAGCTGTGTCGTGGAAAGGGGTGGCAGCTGCCATCTGACCAGGTTTCTAGGGAAGAGATGAAGCCAAAGGACACTCCTTGAAACCATCCCAGCACTGGCCAGCCTGGCCGCAGGCCACATGCGGATGCACAGAGTAGAAAAACCTTGTTTTATTTAGTCCCAACCTGGGCAATCTGCTTTGTGGTATGGCCAAAATATAAAAAATAAAAACCAACAACCAAGAAAACAAAGTTTTAGAGGAGAGTTAGGTACAAAAAACACCCAGGCCTGGCATCCGGAATCCCTGTGGGTTTGGTCCACGTTGGCTCCCTGAGGCCGGCAGGGAGGATGCCTGGCGTCCAGCTGCCCCTTCCTGCAGGTTGAGGTGCTGGGCTCCTGGGCCAGGTTTGCTCTGGTGGGAGGCTGTTGGGGCAGCAGCCCTGCTCTGAGAAGAGGAGGGGTCGGCCGACTGTCCACCCACTCTGAGATCAGGATCTGGGGAAAGACAACGGGGGTCTGTGACCAGGAAGTGGTCCTCCACAGCTGTCAGCAGAGACCTCCTGCAGCCTCTCCATGTGGGGTTTCCCACCCATTGACCCAGTTCCTGGTGATCTGGGCTCACAGAAGAGGCTGACCTCAAGCCCAGCTCTGAGGAGTGGATCGTGAACTCTTATCCACCCTGACCTGGTCCCAGCACCCCTACCCCTGGCCATCGTTAGCAGAGCTGCTGGTCTGCAAGTATTTTTTTTCTTGTTTTTTTTTTTTTTTTCTAATTCAGTACTGAAAAAAGAAAAAAAGCCTCCCTTTCCTCTTTAGAAACATGATCGAAACCCACAGGCGTCAGCCCCGCGGCCTTTCTGGGAACGCTCCGTCCGGCTTCCTGTGCGTGCTGGCCCGGCCGCCCGCCTGTGGTCAGGCCCACAGAGCTGCTCTAATAAACCCCTTCCAAGCACTTATGTAAAGGGCTCAGAGGAAGGGCCTGGCCTGCCCAGCCGCCCACAGGCCCTGGGGGAGCCAAGAGGTGGGGCTGTTCCTTGAGCCTGGCAGGATGGGGGCTCCAAGACTTTCCAAAGAGCTTCCAGGGAAAAAGGGTGCTGTTTCCACCCACCATTCTGAGCAGCAAGCAGGTGGAGGCCTGATGGGTGCAGACTCCCTGCATCCCTTGGTACCCCGTACCCCCCACCCCCCACCCCATCTGCTGGCTTCCTTCTCCTTCCCTAGAATCACTTTCCAGAAAACTTCCACTGGGTGCTGGATGGTTGGTGAGACTGGTTCTGGGACTCAGCCTTGGAGCCGTGCTTTCTCTGAGAGGTGGAGGCAGAGGCAGAAGCAGTGGTTCTAACCTTCTCAGTGACTCAGAAAATTCAGATCTAATTCTGCTCCTGAAGAACCTGATCTCTGTACTGAACTAGAAACTATGTTTCTCACTCCTGAATATTCCTGCAGGAGCATATGAACTGTGAGCTGTTAGGGTATTGGGGAGCAACCGAGGAATGAGCTGTCTCTAAAGGGGTCTTGGATCCAGGTCACTTCCTGGTCCTAGACACACAGTCAACCTGACCCTGGTCACACTGAACTCTGATCTTGGTCACACTGAACTCTAACCCTAATTAGTCTGAGCCCTGACCCGGGCACACTGAACCCTGGCCCCAGTTAGATTGAGCCCTGATCCTGGTCACACTAAACCCTGATCCTGTTCACACTGAAGCCTCTCACCCTATCCTTGACCTTTGTCATAGGCTAAATTTCTCATATTTGCCAATTACTCGTAAATATATCATTTTATGAAAAATGCCTCTTTGGCTGGCTGAACATCAGAACTTCTACGTTTTAAAAACAGGAGTTGTTTTGACTTGAGCAAACATCTAAAATCAACACTGAGTGAGTGGGATGGGTTTCTTTGTGCTCTTGGAAGCAGGGGGTCCTCTTGCATAGGGGCTGGAAGTGTGACTGAGGACAGCTGTATGAGGGAGTCCACACTGACGGAACTCGTCAGTTTAGCAGCTTCGTCCCTGAAGAAGGCTAGGGTCCGATGGCAGTGCATGTCAGGGTCATGTCTCCTCTCCTACACTTCCTTCAGTCCACTTGGTAATGGCACTGTGACCACAGTTGCTATTCAGTGTGCAATACTGCGTTCTAGGCCGCAGAAAGAGCACAGAAACCGGGCCTTTCAATGCTTGGAACAGGCACACATGGGAAGGTCCTCTCTCACAGTTAAGGAGCAAGAAAGCTGCAGAGCCAGGATGTCAGAGTCCATCGACATCCTTCCACCGAATTATGTGGCTCCCTGCTAGCTTCCACTTCACAAGTCTCTGGGAGCCAAACAATTAGGCCCCAAATCAACACCCTGCAGACTGAGCCCATCATGTGCCCTCAGCATGGGTTTGGCGTGGGCGAGGCACTTCCTGCCAAGTTGGCTTGTGCCCAACTGTAGCTGTGTTGGGTCAACAAGGGAACCCAAAGTGCAAATATGGCCTGCCTTTGCCATGGCTTCAGGGCTCCCCCGCAGGAGAGGGGCTGGGGTGAGGGCAGTGGCGAACACTTACTGGACAATCTTACAGTTTGTTGTAGAAACATAGCGACCTGTATAATGGATGTTGCATCTCACCACGTTATTGGTGAAGTCGGACTCCAAAACTATGTACTTTGGGTTCACGTGTACCTGCAGAAAGATGAGACAGAGAGGAAAGGACTTTAGTTGTTAGTGGGAAGAAAACACGTCCCCTGGTCACCTTGGAGGGTAGTGGAGAGTCAGACTGAGAAGAGGAATAGAGAGGGGAAGTCAAGAGACACTCAGAAAGATGTGAAAATAGGGATACACGCAGAGCAAAAGAAAGACGAAGAGCTAGGAGAGGCAGGGTCCCCTCACCGAACAACTGAAGCTTTCACAGAACCAGAGCCTGCCTAGTCCAGGAACTCAGGGTCAGAGAGGCTAGGGGCTGCCTCAGAGGACACAGTGTGAGTGCGGGGCCTTATCTGCCTGACTCTGGGCCTCGCGAGGCGCCTCATTGAAATGGCCCTACCTCAGAATGCTCAGCACCCCTGACATGCATTGAGACGATGGGCCCGAGCTCTGCCTATGAATTTTTATCTGAAAGGGAGCTGTTGGCACTTGCAGTTGGTTGGATAGTGTTTCCCACATGCATTTCCACTCCAAACTTCAGAATATGACCTTAACTAGAAATAGGGGTTTTGCAGTTATAATAGCTAAGGATCTTGAGCAGAAATCATCCTGGATTTAGGGCTTTCTTGACTAGGGAGCTCTGGTGGCTCAGTGGTAAAGAGTAGCTATGCCAACCCAAAGGCAGGCAGTTCGAATCCACTAGCTGCTTCGAGTGAGAGAGATGGGCCAGCTCTCATGTGATTAACAGTCAAAGAGTCAGCTATGAGTTGGTTCCGATTCAATGGCACACAACAGCTTCTTGATCTAATGACTAGTGTGCTTATAAGAAGAAGAGATCACACACACAAATACATGTGGAAGAGACCACCAGGAGAAGCAGGGAGAGGCTACAGTGATGTGCCCACAAGCCAAGGGTTGATGGCAACCACCAGAAGATAGGAGAGTGCATGGAATGGTTTCTCCCTTAGGACCTCCAGACGGAACCACCCATGCCAACACCTTGATTTTGAACTTCCAACCTTCTAAACTGTGAGGGAATAAATTTTGGCTTTTTTTAAACCACCAAGTTTGCAGCAAATTGTTATACACTAGAAAATTAATAGAGGACACAATGTTGGTCTTTTAAATGTTGGCCCAAGTGGAGTGGAGCTTCGCTGGACTAGGGATCGACCAACTTCATCTGAAGAACATTTCAGGATATTGCGTTACACCCACCCCTCACTTATCAACATGGTTATGTTCCAAAGGCCTGGTACTGGATCACGAAATGGAAGCTCACTGCATAACTTCCAACACTTCATTAAATAACTGCCAGATTTTGTCACTTTGTAAGTGCCAAATGACATTACATAATTGCCAAACCATGGAGAACCATGACCCAGGCAAGATGACACACAACCTTAACTAGTACACCGGCATCCCCCTCACCTCACACCTCAGCATTCACTCCTGCGAGACGCATCCGTTAGTAAATAAAACGGTCAGATTTAAGAGTTTTGAAGGGTGTTGTAAATGTGAACGGTCAGATAAGATAGCGCGAAAATGAGAGGGATGTGTACTCTGAAGTCCTAGTGGATACTCCCTACAGGGAAGGGACCATGATCTACTTGGTTTGCAGCCCTGTCGCACAGAATTCAGAGAGCATTCAGACATGTTCGAAGAAAGAGGGGAGGACAGGAATACACCTGCAGCCTCAGAGCCCGGATGGCGATGGGCAGAGGGCATGAGTCTGCTGAGAAGGACTCAGGAGGGGGCTGCACAGCTGATTTCTGGTCCTTGTTTTCAATGCAGCCTCCCCAGCATCTTGCCTTATGCCATCTCCCTGCTCCTTCTGTCCTGAACTTCTGTGTGGAGCAGGTTCAAGGGAGCTGGTAGAAGGATCACCATTTTCACTTCTCGCCTGCATGGAGGAGGCTGACTTTGGCTTTCCTAGGTGAGGGCATGAGAACCAGACCCTTGCACAGCTGGGTCAGGTTGGACTGTATGTTCTCAACATGCTTTTCTACCTGTTCCAGGGCTGGGGGTGGAGTGGGTGTCCACTGCAGCAGGAGGGAATCAGAAGAGATGGACTCTTGTTCACAGAAGCCCTTGACTCTGCAAGGATCACTCTTAGGAACTCATCAGGCTGAGAGGGTCCCTCTCAGAGGAGGGGTATGTCCTCTCACGGATGGCCAAAGCCCACCTTGCCTGGAGACAGGGAGGTGGACCACACGAACTTTCTAAGCCTGCCCTTACTCTCTTTCGTCTATCGTCAATAGAACACAGGGTCTCCCCCTCCTCCAGAATTATCCTTCTCATGCTCCTCATGCAGCCAGGGTGGCTGAAGGTTCCTTGGTGTCTTTATGGAAAGACAAGCTGTGCCTGCCTGAAGGGAAGTCTTGTGCTGGTCTAGGATGCACTTTGCTCAGCAGCTGGAGAGAAGGAAACTCACCCCGAAGCTGAGGCATATTTCAGCACTGGGGTGGGGGCACTGAACACGTGCATGTGGTTGGAGGAGGTGCCCCCCTTCCTCGGAGACCCACCTTGAGGATGTAGTTCCCTGGTTGCACATCAGTGATGTCGATCCACTGGCAGTCGATGTCTGCGTTGTAGGTGTCATAGCAGCCTGGGCTTAGACCCTGGGCAAAGGGGAAGGAGGAGATGTTGGGGTGCTGCCCATCGCCAGAGCTGCCCCCTGCTCACCCTCACCGGGCTGCATCCTCCTTCCTCTAGACAAGGGAAGCTGCTCAGTGTGGGTCCTGCTGCCGTCCTGCACATTGGATGGATGGATAGATGGATGGATAGATGGATGGGTGGATGAGGGAGAAGATGGAGAGAGAAGGTGATGGGTGGGAGAAACTGAAGGAAGGAAGGGTGGAGAAGGGATAAAGAGATGTACAGCAGGGAGATGGGAATTTTATAGGTCAATGGACCACTGGGTGGGTAAGCAGGCACACAGCACATTATTTCATCCAGACTCTGCCAGAGTGTTCCTTTCTTTCTATGAGCAGATCTCTCTAGATAGGATGTACAGAAAGGGCCTCCCAGGAAGGCGTGGTGCCAGCAGGGCCCTGTGGTGCTGGGAGGGTTGGTATGAGGACCCCCACACTAACTGGGGAGTTCAGGAGTCTTGGTCGTAGCCTGTCTTCAGCTGAGTATTGTTCTCCTAAACAACCCCCGCCCCAGTGCTCCTGTGCCTACTGCCCCTCCTCTGGAGCCCAACCTGGGTATGAGAGGTGCATGCATATCGCTTGAGGTTGCCAAAGTCACAGGTACTGTCCTCCAGGCAGAAGCTGGCCTTGTGACCTTCAGCCACCTTCTTGCCTGTGGCTGCATCCAGTAGGTCGTAGTGGCTGAACTCGTCCATGCTGTGGTAGTGTCTGGGGTGGGGGGAGGAGAAGAGGAGGGATGAAGGCCCAGCCACCATGGGCTTCCTTCCCATCCTGTCCTGTCCTGGCTGGTCCTGTTGTGTCCTCTTATGTTTCTGAGTCTCAAAGGACAGTACTTCTCATGCTCCTCACCCAGCCAGGCTGCCCTCTCCTTCAGAACTCCTCAATTCTTTTGTGGGTTCCCCCTCCACATTGGCTTTCCTTGGGCGATGCCCTGTATTCCAGACATTTCTCTCTGTCCCATTTGCTAGCCCAGCATTTGGAAGCCTTCCCTGAGATGCTCCTGATCCTGTGACATGTCCTTGGCAGAGAACACCTCACAGGACTGTTCAACTAATACCTGCATATTCCCGAGCTTTCATGGGAGAGGAAGGCAGCCCAAGGACCCCGCCCACAGGAGGAGGGGGGAGGGGGCCACTCCCCCACCCCGGGCTCCCACTCACTGGTGGCAGCTGTGCCACTCCCAGGTGTGCCTGGGACGGTTAGGGAGGAAGTCCGCTGTGCCCTGGTTCTTGACGCGCTGGGGGAAGCGCAGTAGCACCCGTACATCGTAGTCAGTGGCCTCGGGGGCGTAGGCTGTGCTGTGGGGACAGGTGGGGGAGATGAGTGAGTGGGGGCGGGTGGAGTGACACCAAACCCCAGAACAGGTCACATTATCCCTCTTGGTCTTTGGTTCCCCCAACAAGGGTCTCTGAATGCGACTCCTCCATGGTGGCTGAGGCTCGGGCCGCTCCTCCCCTCTCTGGACCCTCAGTGAATCTGGCTTGCCTCTCCTTTTCAGCCTCCCCATGGAGTCTTCTTAAATCAGCCGGACATTTTTAAAGCACTGGGCCTGGGCTGACCCTCTGAGGGCCCTTGATGTCTGCAAGTAACGCTCAGCCATGGCGCAGATTAGCCCTCTGAGGTGAGCAGCGGCCAAGATAAAGTCTTTGGAATAATAGCCTTTCTCTGAAGGGTCTGATAAACCTTCCCTCCTGCAGAGGAAGAACCCTAATTCTTGATCAGTGCGTGTCACGAGCATGGGCATAAAAATCATCATGAGCCCCTTGTTGCCAAAGCCTACTCACTTTCCTAGGCTTCCACACACCCTGGGCTCTGGCCTCCTACCCAGGCCCTCAAACAGGCTTGGCTCTTTCTCTGATCAATTCTTTTGCCCATGAAGTTCAATCCATCTGGAACTCCAAAGCTCACTTAACCTCCTGTGCCCAACTCAGGTGACCCTCCTCCAGGAAGTATGCCTCCACTGCTCTACTTAGAGGGCTCCTGATGGGCCTGGGAGGTACAGCAGTTCTGCTTGTGGCATCCCTCGACACAATACGTTCCCCACACTGGTGTGGATGAGACTGGGTTGCCTCTCCCTAATGTAGGCCTGGAGGTCAATTCATGGAGCTCAGGTCTGGCAGAGTACCTGTTTATAGACACGTGCTGCCTCAAGAGCACACTGAGCCATGCCTTGTGAGAAAGGGAGAAGGAGAGAGATAGGAGGAACCAGGGGAGGTTCAGAGTGGATGCACACACACCCCTCCTCCCCGCCACACACACCCAGCCAACAAGGTCTGGGTCCTAACCCCAGAGGAAGGAGGTGGCCAGCCATGGGGATTAGCCTGCTTTCTGAAAGGATGTCTGGACAACAGGCGGCTCAGACTTCTGTCTGCCAGGACGAAAGGCCCTTAGCCTTGGCTGGGGGAGGCCTGGAATCCGTCTGTGTCTGGTTGGAACAAAACATCCTCCTTCTCTCTGTTCATTTAAATCCTACCCTTCTGTTCAGCTCGGCACACCGTGGGAAACCATGCGGGGCTAAGTTCTAGGCCCAGCTTGGCCACAGGCTCGTGGTGAGACTTGGAGTGTGTTCCTTCCCTCCTCTGGACTTTGTGTACAAGCTGGCACCAGCTCACAGACCATACTTGAGACACTCTTGGAGGGTCCCCTGTCCTGGGCTCTAGTTCTGTGGGTTTCCTCGGTCTGCAGTCTTGTGCCTGATCTTCAGGAAGCTGCAGGCCTTGCCAACATCTCCCTTTCACTGCCCACAGCCCTAGCCTGTGCACCCCCTCATTTTAGTTGTTCTCCTGTTCTACATTGTTTGCTTCTGTCACTGGGGTATGAGTTGAGGGGGGACAGTCTCTCTAGCCTGACCAAGAAATGCCCCAAGGCAGAGAAGAGCCTAGAGGTTTCCCTCCCCATCACATCTGGAAGGTCACGTCAGGGCACACAGGATGCTCTGTGAAAACATACGAACATTCTGGCTTTGCCTCCAACTCCTCAACTGGATAGGCTGCCACTGAGGTTGTAAGTTTCCCATTGAGGAAGAATTATAATAGGAACGTTATGTTCTCCTCTCAAGGACAACTTAAGAGAAGAAGAGACCTCAGTAGAAGGCAGGCGCCCTGGGTGGTTCTCAAGGTGTGGTCCCTCGACTGGTGCCTGCTCAAACACTGTCACCAGTCTGTGATGAGATAGGAAACCTGCACCAGAGTGGACATCAGTGACTATACTAATCGCGCTGGCATTTATTTACTTATTTAAAACACGACTTTTCTCAACGAACAAGTCATGCACTGAGTCCACTCTCCTGCAAGCTCTGTTGTCTCTCTGCAGGCAGCCAATGAACAGACTGGGAAGCTACTCTGAATGGCTGTGCACCAGAGCTTCCACAAAAGAGAAAAAGGCTGGCACTTTAAAAGTCTTCCTAGATACTAAGAAATAAATGTAAACAGAGTGCAGATGTCAACAAAGCAAGCAATTAAGAAAAATATGTGCTTTCAATGGATCTACCCACCAAAGCGGCACACAAGCATAATCTTGAACGAGTTTCTTTCCACAGGGAGATGATGGCAGGTCACGAAGTACACACATTTGAGCAGAACGCCAAACACTAATAAATTTAGAAGCAACCTCCACAGGAGGCAGAATCCACTCATAAATAATGGTGGGCTGGCTCTGCTCAATTTCTGGGGTGTGTACACTGGTCTGCTTCCTCTCCGATAACACAGAACTGGGGTCTCTTTGTCACCCTATGTGTACAGCCCCTGCTGTGACCCAGGTAAAAAGATGGCCTGGGGCAGCCTGGGCCGAAGTCACAAATGTCCTCTGTCCAGATACCTTCCTAAACCTATCTACTATCCTGAAAGCTTGTCTATCTTATAGCACTTCCCTGGGTCTTTGTGTGAGCAATGGAAACCCAGCACCACCACCCCCCACCCCCTGGCCACAGAGGAACCGCCTTGTTAGGCAGCTCCAACCTAAAAGGTTTCAAATCCTTTCCCACCCCCACTTAGTTTTCTCTTTTTGTACGTGGGAATAAGATGGATCTTTGGGTTTGACATAAAGGATAAAGGCTGCAGCAAAAGTAAAGTTGTTCCTCTCTCCTGACTTCCTTGAGACCAGCAAGGATCACAGAGGACAGGGTCAAAGTCCTGAGGGGCTCAGACACTAGGCCAACGCCATGCGGCTTGTGAATGAGCAGCCTGGTTCCTTCTTCTGCACGTGGACCTCAACACCTTACCTGGCCAGACACTTCTCCTCCGCTGCACAGCGCAGGGAGTACAGGTGGGCCCGCTGCACATACGTGGACGCTTGCACATAGTTGGGGTCTGGGATCAAGTCGGGGAGACCTGGAGTGGAGAGCAGGAGAGAGAGAGGAAGGAAGAATGTGGAAATGGAGAGGGTCAGGCTGGACAATGTTAACATAGCTAGGCTTTTCCCAGCCCCAAACACTATTGTTCTCTTCCTCTCTGCATGCTGTTACCTCCTCCAGGAAGCCTTCTCACCCTGAGTTAGGTATGTGATTTGGACCTTTCCCTCTGTGTGCTCAGTCCTGGGCTCAGGTGTGGCTAGATAACATGTGAGCTCCATGATGTGGAGCCACTAAGACCTCCTGGACAGGAGCAAGATCAGGGAGACTGGGCAGAGCTGGAAGAGCCAGCATTGCCGAAAGGGTATTCTTAGCTGGGGGGGGTGGGGGGCGCTGGTGCAGCAGGAACAAAGGCCTGCAGGCAGGACTGAGCGAATCAAGCAATTTCCTGAAAGACACTCCTCATGTTGTTTTGTGCCCCAGCCTCTGGCCACCAGCCCCTGGATCTCTCTTCTCTGAACACGTTCATGAACCACCAAGGGCTCCCTGGGCTTCTGGTCTGAGGTGGGTTGCAGGAGGATCACACAGGCAGAACCAGGTGAATTTTGGTTGGCGTAAGTCAGAAAGGGCAGGAAGGGTGAGGCTGGAAGGAAAACATTTCCCAAGCAGGCTGCTGACAGAGCAGGATCCCAGCTGGGCATCCAGCCCGACCCTCTCAGGGCTCCTCTCTTCCTGTCATTTCCACCACCACCCCCTCCCACCCTCCACCCTTTGCCTCCCCCAGAACTGACCACACTATCCCCTGTCTGCATCCTCTCCTTTGCCCTTGACCTAAGAGAGGCTCTCTTCATCCCTGCAGGGTCCATGTCAAGCCCTCTTGTGGACTACTTGTTCTCTGGACTGTGCCAGAGTCGGGGTCTGTCTCACCCCACTTCCTTTGAAAGAACTGATCCAAGTGATTAGAAATAAGCAGAAACCAAACTCGGTGTCCAGGCCCCTTCCTGCACTGAAATAAAAGCACATTTGTGATACTGGGAGTGACAGGGCAGGGGTGGGTGGGCAGGGGAGACACCACTGACCCAGCCTCAGCTCAGCCCTGGCTTGAAGGGGTCAAGGATTCTAGTAGGTAAATGGCAGGGGAGGGTGAAAAGAGGTTTTAGGTTCCTCTTAGCTTTAAGAATGCTCTGCTTTTAGGAGGCAGTGGGAGGGTTGGAATAAAGCCATGGAACACAGGATGGGGGGGGGCGGGGACACTGGAGTCACTGAGACATTCTTCTGGTCCCCTCACCTTGCAGACAAAACCATCTTGTCAGAGATGAGACAGAGGAGATGAACTGCTTTGAAGGCTTTGATGGGGACATTGGCCCGTCACCCCAGCTTCCCCTCATCCCACACACCTTGGACCCCAGACTCTGGCCTAGTTCTCCCTGAGGCCTGGGCTTCGTATGGGGGCCTGGTCTAAGCAGCCAGCATGACATCACTTACTTGGAATGAAGTGGCAGCTTGGAGGACAGGGTGGGTGAGGATGAGGTGGCTCCTGGCTGATAGGGGCTGCCTTGGCGAGCCTAGGCCCTATGACCCAAGCCCCCAGGAATGCCTGCAGTCACTTCCTGAGGGGCCTCAAGTCCTCAAGAAAGAGGCCACCATGGTGCTGAGCTGGGGGTGAGTTATCACCCTGGGTCCTGGACTGTCGCTGGGGGTCGGGGTGAGGAAAGGGGATACATTCCCATTTACCATCATCAAAGTTCCTCGTCTCAGTTATATGTGGGTGTGAGGGGGTGATCAGCTGGGCCTGGACCCTCCTGGGACCCAGCATTTGGCATCACACAACCTGACTCCCCTCCTAGGCTCTGTTTCAATAAACACTACACAGATGGCTTCACAAGCCTTTTCTGGCCCAGCCCTGCCTCTCTAGGCCATTCCCAGAGCTGGCTTCACAGTCTAAGGAAGATGGAAGAGCCAGATGAGTAAGAGGCCCAGGGTCCTCAGGGCCCCTTGAGGGCCAGCGTTTCTGTCTGCTGACTGAGCCTGATGCTGGACACACACTGAACCCTGACTTTGGGTCAATACTGAGCCCTAACCTTGGTCACACATTAACCTCTGAGCCTAGTGCCAGACTGACCCTTGACCCTGGTCCTAGGCAGAGCCCTGACCCTGGTCACACACTGAGACCTGATGCTGACCACAGACTAACCTCTGATCCTGCTCATACACTGAGCCCGGACCATGGTCACAGAGTGACCTTTGACCCGGCTCATACATGAAGGTCTGACCCTCCTCAGGAGAGCCTCTCAGGACAGAGTCTCAGCCTTTTCAGGAGAGGGACTGACAGCTTGGGGCTGCCAGCACAACCTGAGACATGAGTCTGGCCAGAGATGATCAACTTCTCTCACTGTTAATCAAGTTCAGTGTCACATGGGTGCTACCTACCTCTGCCAGGTGGGTGGCTTTCAAGATTCGTGGCCTAATATATTATGACTATTCCCAGCGCTCATGCTCTACCCGCTAGACTACCAGGACATCACATGCTTTGGGGCATGGTGGAGGAAATGGGGCTCAGACAGGGCAATGAATTTCCCAAGGCCATGTAGTGAGACCCCAGGTCTGGACCTCCTTCCAGAAGGCCTGCTGCTCTCTTTTTGATTTTCTGATCACTGGTCAAATGAATAGATGTGCTGATTTTTGATAACTAGTCAAATGTGTAGAGAACTCTTGTGGCCTAGTGGTAAGAAGCTATGCTACAAACTCAAAGACATGTGGTTTGAATCCACCAGCTGCTCCTTGGGAGAAAGATGGGTGAGCAATCTCCTCCCGTGTGATTTACTGCCTCTGAAAACCTGCGGGGGGTGGGGTGGGGTAGTCAGCTATGAGTGGTTTCCAACTTGATGGCACACAACAACAACAACAACAAGAAGTCAAATTTATAGACTCTTAGGTATATGGTTTTGTAAGTGTAGACAAATACACACAGTCTTTTACCATCACAGTAAAGATTGTTTCCATAGTGCAAGAGTTAAGTTCTGATCTGTTTTTGGTCACAAAGTTGCTACAAATTGAAGTCAAATTAGCAGCAAAAACAATAAAAAGTTCTCTCCTGCCCCTTCCAGTCCAACTTGCTTCTCCTCTTCACCATCTCAGGCAAATCTGCCTTTTAATCACCACAGTCTACTTTTGCCTCTTCTGAACTTCATGTAAATGGAATCATTCCTACCATTATTTCATCACTTTCTTGATTTCACCATGTCCATCACTGGGGCCTCCTGGGACCCCTGAGGCACCTCCTTCCACCACCATTCCCTCCCTGCTACGCCCCACCCTATGCCACCAGGACTGGCTCTGCGAGGCTTCTGGAAAAGAGGGCTGGCTGCCTTGGGGGTTGAAGCTGTGTTTGGGATCCAGGCTGAGGTCCGAGGGTACAGCGGCCCCCTCCCTCGGCTGGTATATTTTTCCAGGAAGGAACAAGGCCTCTTTCTCCCGGCCCTGTCTCCCAGGGGGCATTCCGTCAGCTTCCAGGCCTGCAGACTTGGGATCTTGGCCCCTTTCAGCTCTGTCATCAGGCTTGGGTGTGGGGAGGGGAGGGTGTGTGAAGCTGGGAAGAGAATGGGGGAAGGTTTGTGTTGGGGCAGGGGTGTCATCTGCTGGTTTTGGCTGTGGAATGGCTAATGTTGGGTGAAGTCCAGCAATGCCCAAATCAGCTGATCCTATGAAGTATGAAGATCCTGGTGAGGAGGTAATGCTCACCCCAGAACAGGGAGGCCATAGAGAGGATTTCAGTCATTAGTCACACCATTGTCATATTTAGGAGGGACTGGGATCCATTTTCCAGCATACATAGATTTATCCTGCCCTTGGGCATAGAAGTGGAGACTCACTCACATGAGTTCCAAGGAAAACTTCTCCCAGATATACACCCCACCATTTTTTATAAGCGCAGACAATTGCATCTGTCACAATTCTGACTTCCAGCCAACATTTCATAATCATTGGTCTATGCAAAGCTCTCTCTTCTTGCCTTATTGGAATCATTTCACCTTGATCCTCACTCCTGACTGTCACACACGCCCTTGAACTCCGCGTAACTGGGTAAAGTTTGCAGTGCAGCTCTCTGGTGGGCGAGTGGTAGGAAGCTGTGCTGCCAACCTGAAGGCCTGCTGTTCAAATCCACTAGCTGCTCTGTGGGGAAAATAGATGGGTAATCTCTACCTGTGTGATTTACTGCCTCTGAAAATCCACCAGAGGATCAGCGATGGGTCAATTCCAATTCTACAGTACATAACAACAGCAAGAACAACAGCAGCAGTAGCAGCATGTATTTTGGAGGGGTCCCTGAGAGTTCAAATCGTTAAACATTCAGTTTTAACCAAAATGTTGATGTCCACCCAGAGGTTCCTCAGAGGAAAGGCCTGATAATCCACTACCAAAAACACCAGGATGGAATCCTCATTCTGTTACACACCGGGTCATGGTGAGTAAGAATCACCTGGACAGCAGCCTGCTTTGTGTTTTTAAATACATACATGATTATTGTCAATACAGATCTCATTCTGTCGCTTGATTTTTCTCTTAAGTCACTGCTAAATATCAGTCCGAGGTTCACATACCCCATGTTCAATTTATTTCATCCCTTGGAGATGGGCCTTGGGTGGCCTCTAACTCCCTACTCTGCAAACATGTTGCAATGGATCACTTGTGGAGGTCCCCTGTGCTCTGGGGTGTGGAGAAGCACACCCAGCTTCCTTTCTAACTCGTGCATGGCTCTAATCTTACTCAGCTGGAGTAGGCGTGGGATGAGGGATAGCATCCAAAGGCTGCCTGGCTGGTCTTGCTTGGGATACTCAGGGAGGCCCTGATCACCATCAGCATTCCGCCTTCTGTTTGCAAAAGGTAGAAGGATTCTGGTCTACACTGTCATAGACTTTCTTTGTGACCCCAGGCAAGCTTGACCTCCTTCTCGGTCAGTCTAATGTTCTTCCACCGGACTCATGACCTAGAACCTGTACTGGTCCCCTGCAGGCACTTCCCTCAAAGGAGCATGCTTACAATGGGGGCTGTATATATGCTTCAGGGGTTCAAGCTTCAGAGACCCCAGATCAGAGGTGTTAGAGGTGTTAGATCAACCCAGAGGTCAAGTCAGACTGCTCTGCTGGGTGTTAGTGAATCGGGTGCTGGCCCTCCCCTAGGCTGCCACTGCTCTAGGAGTGGCCTCTTTGATCTTTTCTGGCCCCTTCAGACCTGCTGCTAACACAGAGGTGACATCCCGCTATGCACCCTGGGAGAAAGATGGGCAATCTCCTCCTGTGTGATTTACAGTATCTGGAAACCCGCTGGAGGGCTGGCCATGAGCTGGTACCAAATGACAACAAGGAGAATTTTCCAGACCTTCTAGAGCAACGAGGATGCTTACCTGGCAGAAAGGACACCACAGGGCTCTGCAATCCAGCCCAGGTCCTGGGGCTTCCCTGCGGGCGACCCAGGGCTTGAGCTGGAACGGTTTGCACTGACTCACAGGGTCTAGAATGCTCAGGACAGGCTCACCCTGTCCCCCTGCCCCAGCCTGGGCTGGAGTTGAGGTGAGGTCACAGCCTCCCCTTTTCTGGTGGGTCCTTGCTGGTGCTTTCTCACAGCTTAGACTTCACTCAGGCAGTCATGCAGCCCTTTCCCTCTCTGAGGCTCGTTTTCCCTGTCTGGGTGATGGAAGAGCTAAACAAACTGTTCTCTAAGCCCATATTTGGTGGGTCAATAAACATGTGGAGATTAAAATACTTTTTCGGAGCTATTTAGTCCATTTCCCAGCCTTGGGCAAGAGCCTGCACCCTCTCGCAACCTCTACAGATACCACTTTGGCAGTTAGGAAATTCTCCCACCATTTGACCTAAATCCTTCCTGCTTCATTAGAAATCTGTTCCCTCCTGCTCAGTGGGTACTGGAGGCTGCCCTGGGAGGAGGCCCTGTGGCCACATTCCTGCTGCTCACCCAAACCCATCACCTACTTTCCTCCTGGCTCCCCCTTCCAGGTGGGCCCAATAAACCCCCCATCTCCTTCATAATCTTCCCTCCCGAAGCTGCCTGCTCACGAGAAGCAGATGATGGAAAAATGGAATGCGAAAGAGCCCTAATCTCTGGAGCCCAAGGCTGAGAAGTAAACACAGGCCAGCAGGAACCGGTCAGTCTGTTGTGAAATATGTGCTGAGCGGGATGTTTTGGCTAGCGCGGCCAGACTCCAGAGGAGCCCCTAGGTGGGGACAGAGCAGAAAGGGCTTCGGAGTGCTGCCTGGAATAAACATGAGCCAGCCAGGGCCTCGAGGGCTGGAGCTGGCAGCCCCTCAAGCCCCACGCAATTATCATCTAATAATCAGGACATTAGATCGTCAGCGCTGGCCCTAGTGATGCTGCACCTGGTCCGTGAGAGGCAGGCGAACGGACACTTGGCTCCATCCTTAATGGGAGACCCCAGTCCAGCCCAGCCCAGTGAACTATGGTGGCTGCAAAGCTGGTTCCAGGATCTTTGGGTCCAGAATCTCCCCACTGCCTACAGAATCAAGCCTAGATTTCCCCAGATGATAGAGCTAAGGCCTTCTGTGGTGTGGCTTTAACCTGTCTTTCCAATTCCCTTCACCCTAGGAAACAGGGGCGGCTCTTCAACACACTCTCACCTTTTCTACCCCGTCTCTGCTGCCATGATGTCCTTGTCCTGGAATTCTTGACACTTGATTGTACACACACACCCAACTCTAGGCCCCAAAGCTTCAGTGCTGCTCATCCCTCCCCGATGGCCCTGGACCCTTCTTATAGTGCACGTCTGCGGCCCTCCCTGGACTGAGAGAGACAGTCCAATGGCAATGACTACTTCCCTTCTCTTGTCTGGGGAGCAGGGTGGGGCTCAGAGAAGGATCCAGAACATGTGTTCAGATGAGCAGCAAACTGCCCAAGAAGCAGGTGGGGCTGACCGTTGAGGAGGTCAGCTACCTTCTCTCAACAAGCCTTCAGCCACCACCTCGCACTTCCTGCCAGAGTGAAAGCAGCCCTTGGGCCTCCTTGAAGGTCCTGTTCAGTGCCCCTCGTCCTCATCCCCATCTCAATGGGCCCTCACAGGTTGGTGGCTTGAATCAGCCAGCTGTGCTATGGAAGAAAGATGAGTAGTCTCCTCCCATAAAGATTTACAGCTTTGGCAACTCAATGGAAGATCGCAAAGGGCTGGAATTGACAGCAAGGGGTTCCTGGGGTGCTGTGGTTCACCCTCACCTCTGATGCCTTCCTTGATCATTTAGTCCCTCTTACCTCCCGGGGTCCCTCCCTGCCCTCTTCAGTCCTTCAGAGACCGGAAATGGTTACCTTTTCCACAAAACCCCCAGCTTTTCTAGCTCAGCTGATGGTACTGTCTAGCTCCTAGCTGTATAAGCCATAGGTCTTTTGGGTCATCCCTGAGCCCTCTCTCTCTTAAACCTCACATCCAATCCATCAGGAGAGCAGCTCAATCTCTGTTTCATCCCCCGAATCTGACTTCCCGCCATCTCTGTTCCCACTCTGCCCTGCTCCCTGTAACAGCCGCCTTATTGTCTGTCTGTTTCCGTTCCCCACTCCCAACACAGCAAGGAAGGGGACCTGTTTAAATGGTAGAAGCTGTTCAACTCAGGGGCAGCTGCTGTGACACCCCCTTGCACAGCCTGAGCCCTGTGACCTCTCTGACCCGTCCCCTGCTACTCCTTTTCCCACCCTGATTCTATTCCAACTACATAGGAACACGTTTGAAAATGCCGTGCTCCAGGACCTTTGCAACTGTCCGGAATGCTCTCTCTACAGATAGGTGTACGACTCACTCCTTCACCTCCTTCAAGTCTTTCCTCAGGGGACTCTGCTGACACAGACCATTGGGAGGGGCACTGCTAACCCAATGGCAGCCCCTCTGATGGTTTGAATCCACCAGCAGCTCTGAGGAAGAAAGATGGGCAGTCTCCTCCTATGCGATGTACAGCCTCAAAAACCCGCAGCAGGGTCAGCTGAGTACATTCTGACCAAACAGCAACAAGTATGAAAAGCCTTTGCTCAAATGAAGCCCACCATGACCACTCTTTAATAAACTGTCCCCTCCCCCTGTACTCCAGACTTAGCTATATATTTTCCTTTTATCATTTGTCCTTTCATAATGTAAAACAGGTAATTCTTGGGAGCTCTGGTGGCCTAATGGCAAGAAGCTGAACTGCAATCCTAGAGGCACGTGGTTCGAATACACCAGATGCTCTGCTGGAAAAGGAGGGACGATCTCTTCCTGTACCAGTCAGATCCGATTTGACGGCACACACACACACACACATACAAATAACAAACAAACAAACAAGCACAGGTAATTCTTGCCTGTTTATAAAGGTACACAAAAACAAGGATTTTTACTTGTGCTGTTAACTTAAAGGTGGCCAGTTTGAAACCACCCCTAGCTCCATGAGAGGAAGCTGGGCAACTACTGTGTGATTTACCGCATCAGAAATTTGCTGGAGGGTCAGCTAGGAATTGGCTCTGAATAGACAGCAATAAGTTTGAAGTTTCTTTTAAAAGTTTCCCAGTAAGGAGTCCTCAGGTCTAGAACTGCTCAGAACACAGAAAGGCGGGTCCCTGATAAATATGTGGTGAGCAGATGAATTCCTCCTGAGATGCATGAGCCCTGAGGGCAGGCATGGGTGTTACCATCTGCCTCACACAGCTGCTGGCCCAGGTCTGGGAACACAGAGCAGGTGTCTGCTACCAGAGAGGTGACTGAGATGGAACCCAGGTGAGGGCAGGAGGCAGTCTGTCAGGACCCCAACTCTCCCCATCTAGCTCAGGGCTAACACCCACATACACCCCCATGTCTGCACCCCACAAAGGTCCTGGTGTCATCTGTGTGAGCACAAGCTTAACTGTCAAGCAGAAGTTGGAATTGATTCCAAAAGTTCTTTCTTTTGAAAACGAATTACCTTTAGGGGGAAACCCCTACAAGCAGGGGAAATGAGGATGTGTCCCCTGAAGTGTCCCCAAAAGGGTTAGGGTCTTTCAGGCTTCACCTTCTCCACCTGAGTCCCACCTCCCGCTCTAGTGTTCTTGACCCCTTGCCTCCACTTTGCAGGTGATATAGAAATGTCTGCTTTCTAACTTGCCCATAAGCAAGGGGAAAAAGACCACAGGCCCAACTCTCATCCTGTGATTCTGGACATGGACAAAAAGGCCCTCTTGTTCCAGCTGCCTGTAGCAATGGGGAAGAAGGTCAGAGCCTGGGGAGGGGACAAGCCAGAGCCACCCTTTCCAGGCTCTGAAGCCCCAAGTGCTCCTCCACAGGAATGCCGGGCACAGGAATTGGAAGCAGGTGTGGACTGCTGGGCGGGCCACCGCCTCCACTCCCTCCTCTTTCCCTTCCTCTCCTGCCCACTCCAGCCACTGCCCTGGGGAGTTTTCCATTTGTTCTTGGCCTGGACAAGAGGTAGGGAGGACTCTGGCTGGAAGTGACTGGGGAGGGGCACCCTTCTGAGACCAGAGGACTTTGAGATGGGGGCCAGGAGAAAGGAGGGAGGGGGCTGGGCTGGCCAAGTCTGGTGCTGGTAGGGCCCTAATGACTCCACACCCCACACTCCACCACCCTTAAAGACTTAAAAATCTATTTGCATAGTACCGGTGGCCTAGTGATAAGAAGCTACACTACAATTCCAAAGACACGAGGTTCGAGTTCACCAGATGCTCCGTGGCAGAAGGGTGGGCAATCTCCTCTGTGATTTACTGCCTCAGCTGGGGGTCAGTTCTGACTCTATGGCAAACATCAACAATAGCAACTGAAGACAGGTTAGTTAATATTAGGTTAGATAATACAGATGAGATGAGGGTAGGGGAAAGAAAAGAAACACACAAGAAAAGACAATGACTTCAAACTGGTGGCAAAATATAAATTTTCAGTTGAGTGTTGTGCTGCTAACAAAAAAGTTGGTGGTTTGAAGCCACCAGACACATCACAGGAGAAAGATGTGGAAATATACCACATAAAGATTTATGGCCTCAGAAACGCCATGGGACAGGCGTACTCTTGTCTTTTAGGGTCATGATGAATTGGAATGGATTTAACAGCAGGGAGATTAGCTTTGAGACTTAAGGAGCCAAGGTGACCGAGAATGGAAAACACTCTTCCCTAAGGGGCAGAGGCAGCGTGAGGCCGAGGCAGTGCAGAGGAGGAAACACACAATCCGCTTCCTTTGCCCAAACCTGGTCATAACTTATGACCTTCAGTGAGTTACTTGACTTCTCTGAGCCTCAGCTTTCCTCATCTGTAAAATGGGGATGAAAACTGTATCTCACAAGGCTGTTGAAGGGATTAAATGACAAATTGAAATGTTTGACATAGTACCTGTTATAGTAATTGTTTGATAAATATCAGGTCACAAATATCAAAGGAGCTTTGGTGGCCTAGTGGGTAAGGAATTGCGATGTCAACCTGAAGACAGGCCGTTTGGATCCATCAGCTGCTCTGGAAAAAGATGGGCAATCTCCTTTTATGTGTGTTATTACCTCTGAAAACTCGCTGGAGGATCAGCTATGGGTTGGTTATATGACTTGGCAGCACAGAACAGTAAGTCAGAACCCACTCAATGGCAAGTGGTTTACTGACATTAGAGGTGGTTTCTTCTTGCAAGGATGATCCAGTTTGAGCCCCTGGGGAGGAAGAGGTCTGGCCACTGTATGATCAGGCAGAAGTCTGCCTGGGATGAGGCTGTCCTGGACAATTTATTTGTTCACACACCAGTGACCCTCGACGGACAGACAGGGAGGCGGAAAAGCGACTCACAGCCCTCTGTTTCCACAGCTTCCCTAACCCTCTAGTTGCAACTTCCTCAGCCTAAAAACTCTCCTTCTTTCTGAGAAGACAATCTGAGATAACTGCAGGAAAGGGAGAAAGAGTGCTGAGCTGTGAAGAAAGACTTCCTGAGTTTAAATTCTGTCTTTACTAGGTAAATGACTGCAGGCAAGTTGCTACCTTCTTAGGGCCTCCATTTCCCCACCTTTATAATGGGATAATATTAGTACCTACCTTGTAGGATTGTCATGCTGATTAAAAGACTATAAACGTAAAGTTCCATGAGCAGTGGCTGACAGGGAGGAGACACAGCCTTAAGTGTCTGTCATATTAAGTGCTGTGGGGTCTGGGGTGAGAATGACACTGCTGGGTAAATGGACACACAAATAGCTGAAAGTGCAGGGTACACAAGAACATAGGAATACTTCTAAAAAGAATGCACGGTGGTAAGGGACTTGGGATAGGGAGTTGTACAGATTCAGGTGCTGGTTTTACCAGTGGAGTTATGTTACAGTTAGCAAGTAAGCCTGGTATCTTCACTATTATTACTGTTGTCAATCTCTTTGCCATCAAGTCAGAACTGACTCCTAGCTGACCCTCTAGAGGCTTTTTGGAGGCTATAAATTGCAAGGGAGGAGACTGTCCACAGGTAGATTTGAACCACCAGAAAGGTGTGCTCTGTGGGTGAACAGGGCAGCTCTCTACAGATTCGTAGCCACCAGAGCTCCCTCCGCAGTTGTCAGTCAATCCTTAGTCATGATCATCCCACATGCACAGCGTAGACTTCTTCCACGGAGTTTGCAAACCTGTGACCTTTTGAAAGCCAATCTTCAGACTTGTCCTCTGAGGTGTCTCTGGGTGGATTTGAAATGCCAACTTTTCAGACGTGCATCATCCAGGTACTCCTTATCATAGCCATGAAAGCAAACACCAAACCCTCCACCATCAGGTTGATTCCACCTTACAGCGACCCTCCATCAGATGTCTAGGACTGTAAATCGTATAGGAGGAGGCTGCCCATCTTACTCCAAGAAGTGTTTGGTGGATCCAAACCCCTAAGCTTTTGGATAGCGAATGGGCATGTGATGCACTATGCCACTAGGGCTCCTTTTGTCTACAAAGGGGCACTAATAACAATGCCAATGAGTCCTCCTGGCATAGTGGATTGAATGCTGTGCTGCTAACCAAAAGGTTGGTGGTTTGAGTCCACAGATTACTCTGTGGGAGAAGGAAGAGGCATTCTGTAAAGACTTAAAGCCCTAGAAATCCTAAGGGGCACTTCAACCCTATGTCTGAATTGTCTTGAAGGCAGTAGGTTTTAGTGGGGTTTTTCTCCTCATTAGTAACAGGTTTGGCCTGTGAGTTACCAGGGGAATTAAGGGAGATAATGTGTCAAGTGTTCAAGAAACGTGAGTGTAATTATCTCATCCGAGGCTTAGAGAGGAAACTGGTAGAGAAGCCCTGAGCTCATAGACTGGTCTGGCCCTTTAGCCTTCCTGGCACAATCCTCTGAGCACAGGCCTCTCTGAATCTTAGATGTCACACCTAGCTAAAAGACTTCTCAAGACCTCAGTTTTCTCATCTGTAGAAAGAGGCTGATAATCCCCACTTCACTGGGAGGAAGACTGGAAATGCAAGTTTAAGCCACTCCACCCCACAGGCGTTCTCAGCAAACGGCAGGAGTTGTTAGGATATATCCCTGCCTGAGGGATCTGACTCTGGGGTTTGGAGGTCTGCTCCTCTCCTTCCTCATACCTAGTCCAAGTCCTGTGACCCGGGTTGGGGGGAAAAGCTTAGGAGATAGGTGGGAGTGGGGGCCAGGCTGACTGTGAGGCTAAAGGGTGCAGATCTGATCTTTTGGGCCAACAAGTCCAGAAGCGAAGAGAGGTGCCCAGGAATCACCCTCAAGTGTGCATAAACCAGCCGCCAGCAAGCCAACTCCAACTCAGGCTGAGTCAGAGTAAAGCTGTGTTCCGTGGAGTTCTCAAAGGTTAAATTTTCAGATATTGCCAGTCTTTTCTTCTGAGGTGCCCCCAATGAGTGAACTAAACCCTTTCCATCAGCATTGAATGCCTTAACTCCTGAACATGCATGTTGTTGTCACTAGGTGCCACTGAGTCTAGTATGACTCACAGCAACCTTATGAACAACAGTTCTGAACCCTGTCCTGTCCTCTGCTCACAATCTCTGACATACTTGAGCCCATTCCTGCAGTCACTGTGTCATAGGGAGATATAATATCTATCTACGTCCAGGAGCAGCACTGTGCCCCTTGGATTGTAGAAGCCTGGGAAAGGAAGAAAGAGGAGGGGAGGAGAGAAGGGGTACTTCTAGTTCTAGAATGGTAGCCTAAGGCATTTAGATTTTATCCTGAAGGTCTAGGAGAGCCACTGAAAGTTTCTAAGCAGAGGAGTAACATGGTCAGCATAAGTGGGATGCAGAATTGGGCTATAGAGGGAAAGTGGGGCCAGGAAACCAGGGAGGAGGCAGCTGCAGCTCACTCCTGGCCTCCAATGGATGGAGGACACATGCCAAGCGAAGCTGGCTCAGTCACCAGAGATGCCTGGGCGGGTGGCCAGGCAGCCGGCTCCACGTTACTTTGCCGGGCTTGCCAGAGTGCTGGATAAGGCCAGGGTGGGAGGAATGCCTGGGAGGAGGGTGGTGGTCTTTTGGGGCTGAGGGTGATCTTACTTGGCACTGAGATCACCCACATGGAAAGGCTGAGGCCAGGGGAGTCGGGGACAGAGGGCCTGTGTGGAATAGAGGCATAAAGGGGGCTGGCACAGCACGGAGGATGCAGCAGGCCTGGGAAGCAGACCACCATCCTCCAGCCTTCTCTGCAGGGCTGTGCTGTGAGAGCTGGGGAAATCCTTGGCCTTCTCAGAGCCTGTTATTTCTTCCTCTCCTCCTCTACAGTTACACACAGTAACTCACAGTTGGAGACAGGGGTATTATTACAAGATGTTTTAGATAACCCTCGAAGGCTGGCTGGAGGGGAAAAGCATGCATTTGCCTGAGGAAGAAATGGTACTCAGGACAAGCTCTTGGAAACCACCAGAACATAGAGGGCCGTGGGTGGTGCTCACATGTGTTTGGTGTTGTAAGGACACATCCACGCCCACGCATGCAAGCAGGCTGCCAGCGCCCAGCCTCAGACCCCTTGAGGGGCGGCCAGGAGGAATGAGGTCAGTCTCAGAGAATCTGTCCTGGGCTCCCACACCAGGCCTGGGGGTCTGATCTCAAGGACAAGGCTTGGCCTTCTCTAGGCTGGGATTTTCCACCTTCTGGGTCTAATGGTGGGGAGGGAGAGCTAATGAAATAGGGAGATGGCATGTGCCCCCCCTTGAGACTCTTCATCATCCCAAATTAGCCTGCCTGAACCCCCCTCATCACCAGCACACATACCTGCCCATCCTACACACTATCACCTCTAACACCAGAGAGGTTGTGACCTATCACATGCAGCAATTCTTAGGCCCCTCTGGAAAGTCCTCCCTGTCTGGGGAAGCCCCCTCCCCAGACTCCTATAATGTTCATTTGCCCAGTCATAGCACTGAGAGGCCCATTCCCCATTGCTACAGAGCAGGGCTGGATTTGATGCCTATTCATATATCAGTGATCTGGCACTGAGTATACTACATTCAGGGGAGAAACATCTGTGACCCAAAATGAACTCTGGGGCTAGGGGCCTTGGCAGGAGGCCTAAGCACTAAGCATCGCCACTCTAAGAGCTGTTTTGTCCTGCCCGTCTATCTCTAAATTAAATGGCTCCCTTAAGAACCAACAGGCCAAAGAGGGGCCCTCGAAACCCTACTGGCCTGTAGCCCAGAGGATGAGTCCCAGGCCTGACTCTATCAGCACTGTGCTATGACATCTGGGGGCCTCAGACTTCTCTCCTGCCCAGGGTGGAGCCCTTTTGGCTGAGCCCCACTCTGAGGTCTTGCATTCTAAGGAAAGCTGCTACAGAAGTCTAGCTCCTTTGGGGTAAGACTCAAGGAGTGACTGATGGCCAGATGTCACACACCCTGCCACAGGGGTACTGCGAGAGAGAGCCTGAGGGAAGGCCAGCTGGGGAAGGACCAGGGTGAGCAGGGTGATGTCTCCTTCTCCCATGGCAGGAGGACCCTCCAGCTGGTTCTTGTCAAAGCGGGATTTAGCACCCACCTTGAGTGCTAAGCCTTGGATGTGAGGGAGAGGGGCTACCAGTGGGGACAACTCCTGTCCCCTTGCTTTGGGTTCCAGGGAGAGAGAAAGTCCCTCAGAGGAAGAGGGAGAGAGAGAGAGAGAGATATTGTGTGCCAGCATCCAACAGTCCTTGCAGTTAACCAAGGGGCTAAACCTGGGGGCTTAGTGTCAAGACCCCTGGGCCCCACACGGCTCAGGCCTTACTTGGGGAGCTGACCTAGTGGCCTTGTTTTGGGGCAGATAATCACAGGTTGCAAAAGCACTGACTGTAACCTGAAGGAGGCAGGTCTGGGGTGGAAGGCATATCCATGAGGGCGCTGAGCAGAAGCCCCTGACCAAAGCTACCTGCTCCTGAGGGAGAGAGCAGAAAGGGGGATGTTAGGTAGCAGAGGGTGAGTAGACAGCCTGTCAGCTCTGGCCAGGCCAATAATTGCCCCTTGTCTCTGCTGCAATAGTCCTGCCTGCTAACCACACTGAGTTGCCCATCTGAGGGTGAAGGTTGCCCTTCCACTGAGTCCTCCTGGGATAGCAGTTTGGGCCTCTCCAAGAGAAGGTCATATCTTCACCCCAACCAAAGCACCCAAGTCCACTGCCATTGAGTTGATTTTACTCATAACAACTCATTATTGAGTTTTCAAGCCTTTAAAGACTCATAGCAGCAGTCCTCCATCAGGTTTCTGTAAATCTTTACAAGAGGAGACGTCCCATCTTTCTTCTGCTGAGCAGCTGGCTGGTGGATTTGAACCATCAACCTTTTGGTTAGTAACCACATGTGTTATGAACTATGCCACCAAGGTGCCTGACTTCCAAGCCCTATGCACACTCAAGGCCACAGCTACTTCCTGTGACTCTCCCTCTGGACCAGGCTTAGGGTAAGGGGAATGAAGTGCACAAAATTTAAGGGGACACCAAAATACTCTCTAAATCATCTCTTAATGCAATACTTAAAAAACTATCCAAACTAAGGTAGAGAAACCTGTGATGACCCATCTTCCAAATATAGGCAGATCAGTATTGCTTTTTGGCCTTCAGTTTTAATGACTCCCTCCTCACAGCAGTTACTGATCCACTGAAAAATTCAGTTATTTTATTCATCATAGACTTTTTGTCTGCATTAATTAAAAACTACTCCACTAAATGTGATAACACTTCATTTAAAAGTTTCTAATTGAGCTTATGGAGCCCCCTTAAAATGTGTACCCCAGTCCAGTGCCCCACCTGGCAGCCTCTGATCTCAGGGAGCTCTACCAGTGTGTGCTCTAGTCAACCTGCCCATTCAGACCAAGCTCACTCAGGCTTAATGATGGCCAAGTTGACACACCTCCAGAGACATCCCTCAGGTCTTTCTGACCCTGAAGACCCTGGTTTCTGGCTCTCCCAGCCTCTCTCTGTGAAGCTGGCACAGGGGCACCTCCAAGGTGGGAGGGCTTTGTCCCCAGATGATTCCAGGAAAGTTAGGACTTCACCAGAGACCAGCCAAGCCCTCTGCTCCCACCCCCAAAGGTAGGTCAGGACCCAGATCTGCTTGGCTAAATCCTGCAGATGGGGAAGACTAAGAGGGGGGTCAAGTGGGGCTGTTGGCTGTGGGGCACGTCTCTTAACAACACAGTGGAGGTCTTTGGTAAAAGGATGCAGGAGGGCTCTGGGGGCCGCGAGCAGTTCACCAACAACCAAGAGGACTGACAAGAGGCTGGGGGCTCCAGGCACGCAATACTCACCACGGCCATTCTGGTTGGGTCTGTACACGCTGCCCACACTCAGGCGGCCCTGCTGCGCGCCGTTCCGCTCCCCGCCGGGCGGGGGCGCATCAGAGCTGCGCACGGGCAGGTAGGGTGGCTCCTGTGAGCGGAATGGGGGCTGCGGGGGATCCACTGCCCGCGGCGGGACATAGGCCTCTGGTGGCACGTTGGCGTAAGGGGCGTACCAGCCGAGGCGGGGGTCGCCGGCATAGGTGCTGCCACCGTTGTTGGTCTGCGCCACCGCGTCGGGGCTGGTTTCTGGATAGGATTGCTCGAAGCCGGTGGTGCCCTCGTGGTACAGGCTGTGCGAGTAGCGGCGGTCCAGGCCGTCGGGGGACTGCGGCTGCGGCACATAGGGCCTCTCCGGGACTGGGTAGAAGCCCTGGGCCGGGTACTCGGGCTGCTCCTCGCCGCCACCGCCATACTCCTCGTAGCGCACGCGGGGCTGGAAGGGGTAGATGACCCCCGCCGAGGCCATGGCGGCCGCCCCTGCGCCCATGCCGCCGCCCGCGCCGCGGTAGTACACGTAGCCCTGGTCGTAGGTCCTTGTCGCGGGGTCGTAGTTCTCGTACTGGCTGACGAAGGGCGCCTGCGGGTAAGGGAACTGCTGCGGGTAGGAGGGCTGCTGGCGGTATGTAGTGGCGAAGGCCGAGGCCGAGACCGAGGAGGAGGTGGAGCCCCCATGCCGTTGCTGGGAGACAGAGGTGCGGGCCCGGGCCATGCCCGTGCTGTCCCCGACGGCCACCTCGCGCCAGTTGTCTGGCACCTGGCCGAAGCCGAAGGGATGCCGGGCTTGGCCGCGCACGGTGTCCGAGCCCACGCGGCCCGGCAGGGTAGGGGCCTGCCGCCGCCGGGGGCCGCCCTGGCTGCGCCGCTGCGAGGTCTGGGGGGCGCCCGCCAGCAGCACCCGGGAGCTACTCCCTGTTCCCTGAGGCCCAGCTGGCACGTACTCTGAGCCCGAGTTGAGCAGGCTGTACACCTGCCCGTTGTTCTCCCACTGGATCAGCTGCCGCCAGCGCCCCGGGTCCGAACCCTGCCCTGGCTGTGCCTGCTGCCCGTGCACCAGGACGCAGAAGCAGGCGCCCCACACCAAAGCCCCCAGCTGCCAGCCAGCCCGGGTCAGAGCCATGGTGGCCGCTCTGCAGAGGCCTGGCGAACAGAGTGGCTCTCAGGAGTCGCCTCCTGTGCGTGCTTCTCTTTCCACGGCCTCGAGGACAGAACGGCTCCTTGCCTGCCCCAGCTCTAGCTTTGTCCATCCTGGCCTTGTCCCGAGCGGGACGGCTCCTCCGATGACAGCATTTCGAGGCCAAGGGGTCAGGGCAGGGCAGGGGCGGTGCCCAGGGCTGCACGAGGCTCTCTGCAGGGCACCGGGCGGGCAGGACCGCTTGGGGGCCTTACATGGCCACTCCAGCACTGGATGGCCGCTGGGCTGGCGCTTTCCCACTTGAATGAATAAGCAACAGGCTGCGAGAGTTGGGAGGGTTCCGGCAAGCTGGTCTGCCTGCTGGGGCCTCCTCCGCGGGGCCCTACGGTCCGCCGGGTTTTAGCTATGTGGCCTGTCCCGCAGCTGCTATGCTCCTTGAGTCCCCCATGCAAGAGCCAAGCCACAGCCTTGCCTCTGAGCAAGGCATGAGACAGGGACTAGGCCAGGGCCTCTAGGGACTTAGACGTAGTAAGTGGGTCCCTGGCAGGCAGAACAGGGATAGAGTGTTAGCACCCATCCTGCTCATTTTTTTTTTTTTTTTTAAAATCTGGAAAGAACAGGACCTGACATTCCTGTCTCCACCTTTCTTATTGGCTTCTTGTTTAAGCCTAAGGGGCTGCTGATGCTTATCCACTTCAGCCTCTCCCTAGGACTCCTGAATTAATTTGTTTCTTGAAGCCCAGTACTAAGAGAAACTTTCCCTTGTTTGGGGGCCCTCTTGGGGAGATACTGAATCAGTTCACCCCTCTAACTCCTGACCCAGCATCTCACTCCTCAGGACTGAGCACAAAGTGGCTGGAAGCTTGGATTTTTCCACTCCCTGGGGCCTTACTCTCCCTGTCTGTAGAAAGGGGTATGCCCCAGGGCCAAATAGGACTTGTGAAATTCTGTAGGAGATTGACTTCTCACACATGATGTGTGATTTCTCCTCCACATCTCTTGATTTTGCATAGCTTGAGAATCACTAAGTGCACACATGGGTGAAATGGAACCTAGAGGTGGCCTCTGTGAGTGTAGTGCAGCAGAGAGGCATGGCCCTACTGCTGTGATGAAGTTGCTGACTGACCTTGGGCAAGTCCTTTCCCCTCTCTGATCCAGTGGTTACATCTGATCGGTGGAACAGTAGATTAGATGACCCCTAAAGGGTATGTTGAGTGGTTCTCAGTTCACACTGGTACAGTGAAGATGAGAGGAATCCCAGAAGTTTGAGTACTTTGGCACCTGAAAAGTCAAGAATCTGAACTGTTTTTCATACTTCATCTGGGATGCCTTCTCTAACCTTGTTCCTGGGACCTGGAGGACAGAAATTCCCCCTTATAAGCCATGTAGGAAGAACCTGCCCTTAACTTGGTTGCTGTAGCCTTTTGATTTCTTGACTCCTGGTGGCAAGAGTACTCTGAAAATGTCTCAAGCACAGAGGAGAAAGCCAGAGTGGACATTTCTCAGGCACAGTACCTCCCCCCGCCACCCCCAGACCTGCCATCCAGCATCTGTTCCATCTTTTGCACTGTCCTACAGGACTGAGGCTTGCTTCAGGTGACACTGACCACACATATACCCTTTAAAGGCTCATAATCTAACCAAGTGGGGTGGGGTGGAGTGTCCAGCAACAGCTCTAATCAATAGCTGTTTAACGTTAACCTCAGCTTTCTAGAGGGGGTTTGGTCTAACACACGTACATGACGGTTTGGCTCAGGACACTTAGCAAAATAAGGAGACGGGCTGACTGAGGGCTGGAATCCGGAGGGTTAAGCCTTCCCTCCTTCCTCCTTGCCCCCCTGTAGTGCTGGCCACAGCTGCTTGGAATCCCTGGGGTCCTGTAGGGCCCTCTTGCCAGATGGGCAATAGCATCAGGAGAGGAGGAGGGATGGAAACAGGCCTCAGGGTACCCCCAGGCAGGGAGGGGAAGGGAAAGAGAGGCATGGGGGAGGACAGAGGCTGGTTGTGAGGTAGCGGTGCCCCATTGGCCTAGAATGGAGAAGGCTGGGCTCCTCTCCTTTAGTCTAGCTGGGAGCTTGGGGAGAGTGGGGAGGTGTCCACACTGCCCAGCCCTTAAAGCCAACTCTTTGCCGATGCTAACTCTTGCTCCATTTTTCTTTTTTTAATAAGGTCAGATCAGAGTGAGTCAGAGGAGCCAAATTTCCTGTTAGGCTCTGTTTGAATAAACTCCTCTCTGAACACAGCTCAGGTCTCTAAACAGGCTGCCTGGGCCAGCGCTGCAGTCCTGCCAGCCATCCCTTTTGCAGCCCGAGACCTCAGGCCACCAGATGACTGTAGCCCCTGGCACATTCTAGGAGACACTTGTCCCACTCTCAAGAGCCTCAGGGTTTCCATCTGTCACCTGAGGTAATAATACTTTGCTTGCAGCATATTTGGGAGGATGAAATGAGAGGATTAATGAAAAGCACCCAGCATAATGCCAGGCATGCAGCCCCTGTTTTCTTTTCTTTTGTCTTGACTCCAGAGAGAAGAGAAGAGAGGAGAAGGCTCCTGAGGATACCCCCTCCCCCATAGTTTCCCCATCTCTTTCCTATTTTTATCTGTTGTCTGTGTCCTTCTTGGTTGGGGTGAGCCTCGTGTAGGGCACAGCCTGAGAAGACCCAGCCCTCACCCCCTGCCTGTCCTCCCTCCTCTCCACCCCTCCTTCTGACCTCTTTCTCCCTTCCAGTCTGGGGCTCCTACAGTGGCTGACAAGGCCCAGCTGGGCCAGGGCCAGCAGCTCTCAGGAGCCAGAGCTGCTTTCACTTCTCCACATGAAGGGTGAAGCACCTCGGGAGCTGGAGGTGGCCTGGCATCCTGAGGTGGACACCTGCAGAGAAGGGCCTTGGACAGGATGTAGAGGGTGCAGAGCTTGGGTCAAATGAGGGCTTGCATTTCCTCAGAGTTGCTTGTACTTTCATTGACTCTACAAAAGCATTTGGCTGTGTGGATCACAACACACTGTGGCTAACCTTGAGAAGAATGGGAATCCAGAACACCTGATTGTGCTCATGCAAAACCTATACTTGGACCAGGAAGCAGCTGTCAGAGTAGAGCAAGGAAACACCGCATGGTTCAAAATCAGGAAGGAAATGTGTTAGGGATGTGTCCTGTCTCCATACTGTTTTAATCTGTATGTAGAACAGACCATTTGGGAGGCTGGACTTTGTGAGGAGGAATGTGGCATCAGGCTTGGAGGAAGACTCGTCAACAATTGGCATTATACAGATGACACAATCTTACTTGCCAAAACTGAGGAGGACCACAGCATTTGCTGTGGAAGGTCAAGGACTGCAGTCTCCAATATGGATTGAAGCTCAATATCAAGAAGACAAAGATTTTGTGAGTTCCTTGTCTCAGTGCTGCATAGTATTCCATTGTGTGAATATACCATAGTTTTTCTATGTTGCTTCCCTCTCTTTGCTGTTATGAATAATGCAGCAGTAAATATGGGTGTTATATATCTGGATGGCAGCTCTTGTTTCTTTAGGGTATATTCCTAGTAGTGGAATTGTGGGGTCATACCCACATGGTATATCCATCTTTTTTGAGAAAGCACTGTACTGCCTTCCATAGTGGTTGCAACATTTTACACTTCCATTAGTAGTGAATGAGGGTTCCAGTCTCTCTACAACCTCACCAGCATTTGTTGTCTGCTGCTCTGCTGAACTTTGCTATTATTACTGGGATGAGATGATACCTCATATTTGTTTTTATTTGCATCTCTCTAAGAGCTAGAGATTTTGAACAAGGAACGAATAAAATATTATACAACATCAGTGACCCTTGAGGACATTATTCCGAGTGAAATATCTCAGTCACAAAAGGACAAATACTACATAACACCAGTGTTATAAAGCAAGACTGACATGTGGGTTAGGGGAAACGAAAAAAAAAAGAGGGCATAAATAATGAATACTGCATTGGAACAGATGGAGGAAAGAAATTTTTAAAAGGAATATATTATCAGACATTAAACATATGACAACAACCCAAAAGAAGAGGTACATTGCAAAGAGGACTGGGAACAAGAAGGGAGGTAATTGCAAACAATGAACAAATATATAAAAAAAGTAAACTGAAGAAGGAGGGAAGGGAGGGAGAGGAGATAAAATGTACAACAATGAATGGATGAAACGCTAACTTTTCTGTAAACTTATATGCCAATTAAATTTTTTATAGTACATAAAAAAGAAGACCAAGATTCTCAGCACAGGGCCAATTGGTAGCACCATGATGGATGGAGAAGAGATTGAAGTTGTTAAGAATTTCAGCTTGCTTGGCTACACTATCAGCACTCTTGGAACCAGCAGCCAGGAAATAAAAAGATGTACTGTATTGGGGAAGTCTGCTGTCAAGGACCTCTCCAAAGTGCTAAAGAGTAATTCTGCCAGTCTAGAGACTAAGGTGCACCTGATCCAGCCTATGGTCTTTGCAATTACTTGCTATACATAAGAGAGTTGGACAGTGATTAAGGATGACAGAAGAAGAATCAATGTCTTTGAATTGTGGTATTGAAGAAGAGTACTGAACGTACTCATGGACCTCCAGAAGAATAAATAGGTCTGTTATGGAGAAGATGAAACCAAGTTTCACCTTGGAGGCAAGGATTTTGAAGCTCCATCTCACATACTTTGGGCACATGGCCAGGAGGGATCTGACCTTGGAGAAGGACATCATGCTTGGAAGGGTGGAAGGACAGCACAGGAGAAGAAGACCCCAGATGAGATTGATTGACACGGCAAATGGGGCAATGGATAAATATGTTGTAGTCAGTGAGACTAGCTCAGGATAGGGCAGGGTTCAGAGCTATTGTACATAGGGTAGTTGTGTGTCAAAGACAACTTGATGACACATAACAACTACAACATGCTTGGAGCAGGCAAGGCACACCTGGAGCTGTCCATGAAAAGAGAGGGCTGAAGGTGCAGGAGGACAATTGCTTACTCCTTGCCTCTCAGCTCTGTTCCTACAAATTGGATCTATTACTCATCTGAGACGTTGGGCTGTATGAGGAGGAATGTGGCATCAGGATTGGTGGAAGAATCATCAACAACCTGCGTTATGCAGATAATACAACCCTGCTCGCTGAAACTGAGGAGGACCTGAAGCACTTGCTGCAGAAAGTCAAGGACTGCAGTCTTCAATATGGATTGAAGCTCAGTATCAAGAAAACAAAGATTCTCACCACTGGGCCAATTGGCAGCATCTGTATGGATGGTGAAGAGATTGAGATAGTTAACAGTTTTAGTTTACTTGGCTCCACAGTCAACACTCTTGGTAACAGCAGGCAGGAAATCAGGAGACGAATTGCATTGGGAAAGTCAGCTGTGAGGGACCTCTCAAGAGTACTGAAGTGCAACAACGCCAGGCTGGAGACTAAGGTGCACCTGATCCAGGCTATAGTCTTTGCAATTACATGCTATGCATTGGAGAGTTGGATAGTGAATAGGGATGATAGAAAGAGAATTGATGCCTTTGAGTTGTGGTGCTGGAGAAGAGTGTTGAATATACCATGGACTGCTAGGAGAACAAACAGGTTTGTCCTGGAGAGGGTGAAGCCAGAGTGTTCCCTGGAGTCAAGGATTCTGAAGCTTCGTCAGACATACTTTGGGCATGTTGCAAGGAGGGTCTGGTCCTTGGAGAGGGACATCATGTTTGGAAAAGTGGAGGGACGGCGGAGGAGAGGAAGACCCTTGATGAGATGGATCGATTCTGTGAATGGAGTGGTGGGAATGAGTGTGTTTGAGACAGCGAGGTTGGCACAGGATAGAACGGCGTTTAGGGCTCTTGTACATAGAGTCGCTATGAGTCGCAAACTACTTGATGGCACATAACAACAACTGCATTTTAATTTTTTATTTTTTTTAAGACCCAGGTAGTGGCAGCTCCTGACACAAGGAACCAGTCTCAAGGAACCCTCGGAGGGTCCATGGGATGAGGCTTAAAGAGCCTGTTGGCAGTGCATGACTACCAAGCTCCTGTGTGCTCTGGTCTGGCCTGGATGGCCTTGTTGCAGGGGTTCCCACAAAGCAGGCAACACATGGTGGCACTGCCAGGAAACTCCATAACACCCAAGGCCAAACCTATTGCCTCGGCATTGATTCTGACGTATAGTCATCCTGCGTGCTACAGAACAGCTCCATAGAATTTTCTTGTCTGTGATCTTTACAGAAGCTGGTCCCCAGGCCTTTCTTCTGCACCACTGCTACAAATAACTGCCAGCCTTTCAAATTGTTGTCGTTATGTGCCGTTGAGTAGTCTACAATGCATAGCGGCCCTTTGAATAACAGCTCTAACCCCTTCCCTATCTTGAGCCAATCTCACTGTCTGGGACACACCTGCCCCCATTGCCACAGGTATAGTGTTAATATATCTCATCCAGGGTCTTCCTCTCCTGTACTGAACACCCTTCCAAGCTTGACATCCTTCTCCAACAACTGGTCCCTCATGGCAACATGCCCAAAGTATGTGAGACAGAGAGTCACAATCCTTGTCTCCAAGGCGCAACCTAGTTTCACTCTCTCAAGAATAGATCTGTTTGTTCTTTTGGCAGTCCATGGTATGGTCAATACTCTTTTCCAGCACCACAATTCAAAGGCATCAATTCTTCTTCTGTCATCCTTAGTCATTGTCCAACTCTCGGATGCATAGCAAGAAGAATTGAGAAGACTATGGTTTGGGTCAGGTGTACTTTGGTCTCTAGACATTGTTATGCCTTAGCACTCTGGAGAGGTTCCTGATAGCAGACTTTCCTGAAGCAACTTGTCTTTTGATTTCCGGACTGTTGATGCCAAGAGTGTTGATTGTGGAGCTGAGTAAGATGAAATTATTAACAACCTCAATCTCCATCTGCCACCGTGCTGCCAGTTGGCCTGGTGGTGAGAATCTTCCAGTTTGTAGTTAGTGCAAAACACTTGTGCCATCCACGAACTGCTGGAACTCCAGGCTCTTACAAATCATGTGTGAGAGGGCAGCAGGCCTGACTAATAGAGGTTCAGGGGAGCAGGGGAAGGACCAGAACCATGGATTGTCTCACTGCTTTGCAGAGGAAGAACCTGGAGGATCAGATAAGCTCTGGTAAGGTTGGAGGCTGAAGGCAGGCCTTGGGCTTCACATGTCCTCTGTCCCACAGGCTGGACAAAGCTGAATCTCCACCCCTACATCCTGGACCAATGAGTCCAGGTCTAGACACCTGAGTGTGACTCAGGTGAAGCTGTGGGTAGGATTTTTGTTGACTTGGACCGTACAGCCCCAGCCTGGGCAGCAGAAGACTGTGGCCCCAGCCGCTGCCTCTAGGAAGTGGGGTTGAGGACACGTCAAATGAGGAGGCAGGGTGAGGGGGCAAAGAAAGCAGGGAGAGGACCACCGACTGACCACTTCCAGGTGTGCCCTGAGCCCACCCCTTCCCCACAGACACATCTGGCACAATGTAGGAGAGGTGGGGGGACTTTGGTCCCTAGAGCTAGGGCAGCCAACGTGGGGGGTCCTGGGCAGGGCCAAGTGTCTCTCCTCAAGGCTGGAACTAAGGAACAGCCCAGACATGGAGGAGATGAGGTTGAAAGCCTATGTGAAGGACAAATCAAGTGAGGGGAAGGAAGCAATCCACCCTTCTCCAGGACCCAAGTTTGTGTGTGTTTGAGGGATAGCGTGTAGGTTCAGTGGCTTTGGCCATCTTCCCGCTCTGTTTTCACTCCTAGCTCTCCAGCTCCTCCTCAAGGCTCCCCTGGGGAATTGGAAATACCAGAACTGATAGAACATTCTGGGCACTGAGGCAAGGCCTGGTGGAGGCAGAAGGCCCACTGGGCCACCAGCCCAGCCAGTGTCTCCCTCCCTGACTTTCCCAACCAGGAGTTTGGTGTGGCCGTGGGGCCTGCTGAAGGGTACCTTTCCACATCCCCTCCCCAGCGCAGCTGGGAGGAAGACGGTGGAAGCCAGGAGCACCATTGTTACAGAACTGAGGACAGGAGAGGGAGTCCTACCCAAGGGGTGGCCTGGTGGAGGGAATTTGGCTGTGATTGTTGAGTGATGATGGTGGTGGGGTCCCACAGCTCGCCCTTTCTGCTCACACAGACTGCTGGGGTGAAGGTCTCCCTCTATCAAACAGCTCAACCAGTATGGGAGGATGGAGGTGGGACAGAGCCCTCTTTCCAGGGGAGGGGACTGACAGGACCAAAGCAGGTGTCAGTCTCTTGGGCTGAAACCTAACAAAGGCCTGGAGAATGAGCAGGAAAACTAAGTTAGGAACCCCATGTTTTTGACTAATCACAGCCTACAGTACGGGAAAACTCTACCTTTGATTCTTTTTCCACAACCCCCTTTGTTTTCATTTGTTCATTTATTTTCTCTGATTCTGCCTCCCACATCCTGTATCTTTGCCTCCATCTCTGTGTCTTGCAGTCTCCATCTGTCCCTATTCTGTTCTTGCACCTCTCTCTCTCTCTCTCATTCACTCTGCCTCTTTCTCTCCTGCTGTTTCTTCCTATTACTCATTCATTCACTCATCCTCTCATTCAGTCAGGATGGTCCCTGGGTGGCTGGTACTGACTGCAGGAATTACTGAGAGAAACCAGACCGACGTGAGGACCCCACAGAGCTCATAGTCAGCTGAAGGTTACAAGTAGGTAACGGATGAGTGCAGGAGTCCTGGGCAGAGATGATGGCTTTGTACTGACTCTCTGTGACTCCTGAGAGGCATTTGTTTCCCTCTCTCTGTGTATATCTGTTGTTCATAGAGTAACTGTGAGTTGTAGTCAACTTGATGGCACTTAACAACAATAACAGCAACCATGTCTATCTGTTCATCAATCTCTCCATCTAGCTATAACTCTGTCCTCATTTGACCTTCACAAGGCAACTTGTTTTCTCTGTGCTGTGGGGACTGTGCAGTTTGCTTATTTCCCTCTGGTGGGGAAGGCAGTGGTGCTGAATAGGGCAGTTGATTTGGGTGAAGGTAGCATTGAGTAACTGAAGGATCAGGGCCTTTGGGGACAGTGTAACAGCCTTGCCTGCCCCAGGACTGAGATAGGGCTGGATTCTCCAGGATGTGAGCCTTCCATGGACATTGTCCTTCATCATACTTGAGTCCTAGTGATTTAGCAGATTTCCATCCAAATCACCTAACACTCGAGGTTCTCACAGAGGGCTCCTTGCAGGCAGTCCTTGGGTACAATGAAGAGTCTGGCCATCAGTCTGAATCAAGCCCTGCTGTGTGCCACAGAACCAGAGCTCGATGGCAGAGTCCATGAGTTGCCTTTGGTTAAAACCCATCAGAGGCTGCTGGGGAAGAATAGGAGCAATCTCCTCCCATGGATTTACAACCCTGGAAAACCCATTTAAGGTCAGCTATGAATAGGTTCCTCCTGGAGAGGGTTAAACCAGGCTACTCTTTGGAGGCAAGGATTCTCGGGCTTCGTCTGACATACTTTGGACATGTTGCAGGGAGGGACTGGTCCTTGGAGAGGGACGTCATGCTTGGTAGGGTGGAGGGACAGTGCAGGAGGGGAAGACCCTCTATGAGGTGGATTGATTCAGTGACTGGACTAATTGGGGTGGGTGTGTTGGAGACAGTGTGATTGGCACAGGACAGAGCAGAGTTTAGGGCTGTTGTACATAGGGTCGCTATGAGTCGCAAGTGACTGGACGGCACAAAACAACAACAGCATGAATAGGTTCTGACTTGATGACAATGAGGGCTTGTTTTTGTTGTTGTTTTTCGGTGCTGTATAGCCCTCTTTGAATTGTGATGTTATAGAATTGGGGAAAATTACTGAATATCTCATGGACAGCCTAAAGAACAAACAAGTCTATCTTTGGAGGAAGTGCAACTAGGGTGCTGCTTAGAGGCAAGGATAGTGAAACTGTATCATGGGTACTTTGGGCGTGTTGTCAGGAGGGGCCAGTCATTGAAAAAAGACATCGTATTGGGAAAAGTGGAAGGTCAGAGAAAGAGAGGAAGACCGTCAACAAGATGAATAGACATGGTGACTATAACAGTGGGTTTGAGCATGTTGGATCTCAGGAGATGGCACAGGATAGGGCAAGGTTCACAGGGTGGCTATAAGCAGTAGGCAGCTTGATAACTGACACCTGACAAGAGACAGAGTGGTCACATAATCCTCTTTGTTCATGCAATAATACTTGGTAAACATTTCTCCAGGTCGAGGTTACTGCTATGAACTACTTAGTTAACTGATCACAGAAGCTCTTACTGGCTGGTTGAAGAGGTGGTCAAGCCTTTGTTCTTCCACATGTCCTGCATGCAGGATTAGGTAAGGGGCTTGTCAGGAGACTCAAGCCTTGGGCTCTTTTCCTGTTAGAGCGATCCCTCAGATCTGAACCTGTATCCTTAACTGACAAGTTCACCTGTTGGCACAGAGGTTAAGTGCAGGGCTGCTAACCTAGAATCAGCAATTTAAGCCTTCCAGCCAATCTGGGAGAAAGATACGGCAGCTGGTTTCCATAAAGATTCCCGTTAAGTCAGAACCAATTCAAACTGACTCTCTAATGGGTTGTCAGGGGCAGTAAATCTCACAGAAGCAGATTCCAGTCTTCTCTCGTGGCATTGCTGGTGGATTTGAACAGACTATGCCACCAGAGCTTCACTAAAGACTGCAGCCGTGAAAACCCCATGGGACAGTTAGCTCCGTCCTATAGGGTCATTACAAACTGACGGCGGTAGATTTGAGTTTGACTTTTTCCTGGCTTATGTCACAGCATTGAATAAAGAAGTGGAATCAGCAAACAGAGTTTGGACATCTTGACTCACTAGTTGAGTTAGAAAGATGGAGCAGTAAAAAAAAAAAGAAAGATGGGGCAGTAGGACTGCTTTAATCCCCATCTTCCTAGGAGGCCAGCCACTTCCAGCAAAACCACTTCCTTTTGTGGTATTGAAAGAACTAGACTTTCTCAGACTGTAAAAGAAGGAGGAAAAAAAACCAAAAACAAACCACCCCAAAGCATCTGATTGGTTCCAGCTCACCATGACCCTGCATGTGCCAGAGTGGAACTTTGCTGCATGGATTTGCACTGGTGGATTTCTTTGAATGCAGACGACTAGGCCTTTTTCTGAGTTGCTTCTTATTGGACCTAAAGTGAATGCTTTCCCACCCAAGCACTCCCCTTCAGATCATGAAAGATCTGTAAAGTGACGAACCCACTATGGGACATGTAGTGTCTACTGGCCTTGTGTCTGCAAAACTAAGAGGGTGGCCTAGTCTAGGGAGGTGCACTGCTAACCCAAAAGCCTTGCTTTTCTGTTGGTTCAAATCCACTAGGGACTTGGAGAGAAAAAGATGAGAGCAGTTTCCAGCCTCAGAAACCCAGCAGAGAGGGTCAGATATGAGCTGGTGGCAGCAACAGCAATGAGAACTTTTTCCTGACTCCAGGAGGCCTCTTCACAAGCATTTTGTGAAGGAGGAGAAGCATCTGTCAACTTTTATATATATGTATGTTGTTGTTGTGTACTGTAGAGTCAGAACCAACCATGGCTGACCCTCTGGCTGGTTTTCAGAGGTAGTTAATTGCCTGGGAGGAGCTTGCCCATCCTTCTCCCACAAAACAGCCGGTGGCCTTGAACCACATGCCTTTGGGATTTCAGCACAGCTTCTTGACACTATTTCTATATATCTATATGCATAACATACATACATAAATGTATACAAATTCCAAGTGTTCCATTGGATGAATGATCCCAAAGTGTACATACCCAAGAAACCACTACCCAGTTCAAGCACTGGGACATCATAGAAACTGCCAGTTACTAATAAATGGGAAGCTCCCTAAAATTTCTGCCTGTGTTGGTACCAGCAATTTCTAAAATGGCATTTTCAGTGATGGAATTATATATGTCCAAATCATAATTTATTTAACAATCTCTTTGTTGACCCCCCCCATTATTAATGATTCTGTAAGATGACCGTTAGCTTTCTATGGCTTTACACATTGCCACCAGCTGGCCGTCTTTAGATAACAGGATTTTATTCTCTCCCAGACCTGGACGGTAAGACCCTGAAATCTAGGTGTTGGGAAGTCTTAGGGGAGTCCATGGGTGGAGTAAGTACTTGGTTATCCTGAAGGTTGATTATTTAGATTCATTTAGAGTCATCATGGAGGGACGTTGTGGGGATGTGCTTGTGGGAGAGCACAGCCTTTGAAAGACGTGCTGTGGGGAGAGCTCTTCTCCAAAAGACTCATGGACCCCATGAGGTGGGTTTTTCATTCTTATCTACTCTAATAGCAAATGGCTTGAATACTGGTTTTCTCCCTCATTAGAATATACATAGAGGAAGCCTGGTGGCCTAGTGGTTAAGCTCTTGACTATTAACAGAAAGGTTAGCAGTTCAAACCGACTAATGGTTCCACAGGATGAAGATGTGGTGATTTGTTTCCAAAGATGTATAACTTTGGGAATCCTGTGGGACTGTTACACTCTGCCTTATAGGGTCACTTTGAGTTGGAATTGACCCCCAGCAACAGGACCCCTAGTGGTGTGTTGGTTAAACACTTAGCTGCTAACCAAAAGGTCAATCCTCCAATGTTCTGAGGGATTAAAGACCTGGCAGTCTGTCATATAAAGATTACAGACTAGGAAACTCCATGGTGGGACCACTTAGCTGTGCCCTCCAGGGTCTCAGTGTCCCCTGATTATGTATAAAAAGCAGCACACTGGCTCTCTGAGGGCTGGCGTCTTGGTTTTGCTCTTGACCGTCTTGTGGGAAGAAGCTGGGACCGTGACAAATACATAAACCCAACACACCAACCCAGTGCCATCAAGTCGATTCTCACTCACGGTGCCCATGTAGAGCGCGTATGGAACTGCCCAGAGGGTGTCCATCCTTATGGAAGCAGACCAGGGCTGATTATTTGGCCCCTAGGTGGTGCATTTAAGTTTTTTTTAGTAAATGAATAATAGTCCACTTCCTGTTCATACTCTTTGACTGTTTTTCTATTGTTATGCTCATCTTTTTAGTGCTGATTTAGATGCTCTGGTGGTGTAATCTGTAGGTTGTCCCATTAACCAAAACCCTGCGTCTCCAATCTCCCAGCTCCTCTGGAGAGGAAGAGGTCATCTCCTTCCATGGAGGTTTATACCTGATGGACCGTGGCTGTGTATTTATGGCAGTGAATTTTTAGTTGTACTTAGTGAGGAGCCTTAGTGACTCAATGGTTAAAGCACCTGTCTGCTCACCAAAAGATTGATTCAAACTCCCTGACAGCTGTGTAGTAGAAAGAGGGCATTTGCCTTCCATTAAAGATTTATCTATAGCCTTTTCCACAATATGGGGCAATTCTGCTCTGTTCTGCAGAGTGATTATGCATTGGAATTGATGCAATAGCAATAGATTTGGGGTTGATTTTAGTATACTTAGCACCCTTTTTCATATATCACTCTTTGTCATATATTGTGCAACTAATTTTAAAAACTTGTCATTTGCCTCGCATTTTAATACAGTTTCTTGATGTATTATAGTATTTAATTTTAAGCTGTCAAATTATTAATCATTTCTTTATGGTCTCAGACTTTATTGTTGTTCCCAGAACGACCTTGTCGTCACCAAGGATGTCTAAATTCCCTGTTAAATTCTATTCTGTGATTTTACGATTTCATTTAACATTTTTATATTTAACTCTTTAAGAAAATGAAGCTTCTCTTCAAACATGGATCATAACTGAATTTTAATTTCCTTGTGATCTGAAAGGCCACATTTACATATATTAAATATTTTTGTTTGGTTGAGCTTTCTCTTCTGTTCAGTTGTCTAGCAGATCCAGTCAGAACCAGCTCACAGCTGAATTGCCATTGGTTTCCTGAGACTGTAAACCATGTGAGAGAAGACTGCCCATCTTTCTCCCTCAGAGTCACTGGTGGATTCACACCACTAGAGAGAGACGGCCTTTGGACGAGCAACGCAACTCCCTACAGTCAGTGACTCCAGAGATTTCTCTTCTTATGCTAGTATTGCTGTGTTTGAATTACTAGCATTTTCAGTAAAGGCCAGTAATGGCAAGCACCCAGCCACTAAGCAGCTTTTGCCTGTCCAGTTGATTGTGACCCAGGAACCATCGAGGACAGAGTAGAACTGCTCCATCCGGTTCCCACCTGTATAATCTTTACGAGAGCAGCCTGACACACCTTTCCCTTGAGGAGCAGCTGATGGCTTCAACTTGCTCGCCTTTTGGTTTGTGGCCGAACGCCTAGTCACTATGCTGCCAGGATTGCTTGACGAAGCAACTAGGTGCTAAAAAGTTGATCTGACTCTTGGTAGCACCATGGATGCTCCTTAGAGTTTTCAGCGGCTGAACTTTTGGAAGTAGATTGCCAGGCCTTTCTTCCAAGGTACATATGAGCAGCTTTGAACCTCCAGCTTCTCAGTTAGTAGCCAGATACATTAATTACTTTTACCCAACAAGTCTCCTTTATTCTTTTTCATTTTTGGCTGTTCTTCAATGTGAACTCTGGGTTGTTTTTGCGTTTCCAGGAATGTGGAACATTTTTCTATTACCAAGGCCTTTTTTTATTCTTCTTCAGTGATTAAAGCTAAATACATGTGCTAAGTGTTTATTTTCATGAAATACAGCAATGGCATCTGTGGTAGGTAGTTTCTGAAATGGCCCCCAGTGATGCCCAGCTCTTGGTGGTCACTTTCTCATGTGATCTCATTCCTTTGTGTGTGAGTTGACCTTGGTGACTCATGTTTAATGAACAGAGTGTGACAGAAAGTGATCTCTGAGATTAGATTATGAAAGACCATGACTTTGGTTTTGCTGCTATGTCACCATGTCATCTCTGGCCCTCATTCTTGAGAGCTACGGGGTAGAACCAGCTGGCATATTGTGAGTTGTCTTGTGGGGAGACCCATGTGATGAGGAATTGAGGGTGGCTGCTAACCAGAAGCTAATAAGGAACTGAGACCCTCAACCCCACATTTCAGGAATGGAATTTTGCTTGGCAACCATGTGAATGAGCTTGGAAACAGAGCCTTCCTCAACGGAGCCTTCGGATGAGGCCTTAAAGGCCTTGCCCACTGCTCTGAGTGTAACCTGTGGGAGACCCTAAGACAATCCTCAAACTAAACTACATTCAGATCCCTGACTTACAGCAACTGTGGGATAGGTATCACTGTGAATTTATGTCACTAAGTTTTGGGATGAGTTATTGTTCCAACACTAGGGAGTTCTAGTGTGGGGGTAGGGTCATGACATAGCTATTTAGAACCCAAAAGCAGGGCATCTCCAGCAGTTCAAACCTATCAACAGCTCTGAGGAAGAAAGATGGGTAGTCTCTTCCCTTGTGATTTATAATCTCAGAAACTTGGAAGGTTGCAATGAATCAGAACCAACTCGACAGCAGTGAGTGAGATAAATGGCAATTCTAAAACCTGAGAATTCCTTCATTTTGACTCTACATATGAAAGAAAACTTGACTAACTATAGACTTTTGGTCTCCCATCTTTTCTCTTCTTTGTATATTGTACATTGCCATTTGGCATCTAATGTTCTTCAAGTAAAGTATAAGATAGCATGGTGTTTATACCACACACAAAGAATAGAAAACAGAATAGCACAAAAAAATAAAGAGCAACATCTTTCTGTATTATGTTTTCTAACAGGTTATTAAGAAATGGAAAAGCTATTAACTTTCTGTAGTTATTTATAACCAGCCACTTTACTAAACTCTTTGATTCTGACAATTTTGTATTTATTGCCTTGTTTTCCCTAGGAAGACAATCCAAGTTGCAGATAATTATAATTTGTTCTTTCTTTTTTCTGTCTAATTGCATTATTAAGACTTTTAGAACAATGAAAAATAATGATATAGTAGAAATCTTTGTCTTGGTTCCAGATGCAATGAGAATACTTTTTGTGTTTCATTCTTTAGGTGTTGGCCATGGGTTTGAAATTTGTTATTTGTGTGTGTGTGTGTGTGTGTGTGTGTGTGTGTGTGTGTGTGTGAAATGAGTATATTTTCTTTTCAGATTTACTAGAACCTTTTCTTTCTTTTTAAATCAGGGGTGGATGATGAATTTATCAAACGTTATTCAGTGTATAAAATTATTTTTTTTTTCTCCTTTGACCTATTGCTATTAGAAATCAGTTTACTTATGGAATCACCTATGCATTCCAGGAATGTTTGCTCAGGATGTGTTCTTTTAATTTACTGTTGGGCTCATGGCAGACTTAATAGAATTACATTTTTATTAGGATTTTGTTGTTTTTGGACATCATCAAGCTGACTATGACTCATGGAAACCCTGTGAACAGGCCTCAGCATCTTGCCTATCCTGCGCCATCCTCTTGACCTGTGACATGACTCGGCCCATTGTCAGCGTTATTGTGTCAGTCTGTCTTGTTGAGGGTCTTCTTCTCTTTTGCTGACCCCCTGCTTTCCCAGCATGATGTCTTTCCCCAGGACTGGCCCTTCCTGACAACTCGCCCAAAGTATGTGAGATGAAGTTTCACTGTCCTTGTCTTTAAGGAGCAACTTGGTTATACTTCCTCCAAGACAGATGTGTTTACTCTTTTGGCAGCCCTTGGAATAATTAATATTCTTCAGCAACACCACAATCAAAAGCATTGATCAGGACTGTTGTTGTTGTTAGGTGCCATTGAGTTGAGCACGACTCATAGCGACCCTATGAACAAAAGATCTGAACCCTGTCTCTTCTGCGCCATCCTCACACTTCCTGACACCCAAGAGCCCATTGTAGCAGTTACCGTGTCAATCCACCTGGTCGTGGGTCTTCCCCTCTCTTGCTGACCTTACAGCCTTCCCACCCTCATGTCCCTCTCCAAGGAGTAGCGCCTCCTAGCAACATGTCCAAAGTATGTGAGGCGAGGCCTCATCATTCTTGCCTCCAAAGAGCACTCTGGCTGCACCCTCTCCAAGACATATCTGTTCATTCTCTTGGCTGCTCAGTGCTCTTCTCCAACACTACAGCTCAAAGGTGTCAATCCTTTTTCTGTCATTCTTATTCATTGTCTAGGTCTCTGATGCACAGCTAGTAATCAGAAAGATTATGGCCTGAGTCAGACACCTCTTAATCCTCAAACAGACATCAGTACTCCTCAGTAATTTGGAGGGGTCCCTAACTGTAGATTTTCCCAGTGCAACATGTCTCCTTATTTCCTGACTGCTCATACCAAGGGTGTTAATTTTGAATCCATTTAACCTTACAAGCAGAATTGGGAAACACGTGAGTCAGTCAAGAAACAATTCACCCAAGATGGTCTAACTAAAGGATGTTTCCCAGAAGTATGGATATGGTTAAGAAAATAAATAGAGTCACTTAATGTGACAAAAGGTTAAGCACTTGATTATTCACCCAGAGGTTAGTGGTTTGAAACCATCCAGAGGTGCTTTAGAAGACAGGCCTGGAATCTGCTTTGGAAGGGTCACAGCCTTGTAAACCCCAAGCAATAGTGCTACTCTGCGCACATGTGCTCACCATGAGATGGAAACAATTCTAAGAAAACTAACAACAGCAATAATAAGGAAATAAGATGAATCATCCAGAAACTAGCATTAACCGGGAGCTGGTACTGTCCATTGGAAGCTCGAGTGGCACAGTGGTTAAACACTCGGCTGTTACCAAATGAGGCTGGTGGCCTAACCCCAACAACCGTTCTGTAGAAGGATATGGCTGTCTGTTTTCATAAAGATTTAAAGCCTTGGAAACCTAGGGAACAAGGGTAGGCAGTCTGTCCTGTATGGTCGTTGTGAGTTGGAATTGACTTAACAGCATCAGGTCCAGTGTGGTTACAGACATCCCAAGGGCTGCAGAAATGTGAGGAGGACCCCTCGCGACTGCGGCCAGGGAGATCTGGAACCTCGGATAGGTGGTGCAGAGCTGAAGTGGTGTAGGAGTAAAGCTACCTCCAGGGGAAGGGTGCTAGAGTAGAAAGCAGATGAGGTACTCGACCCTGTTTCCACTCGCCCTCTAGTCTCCTGTGTAGGCCTCTATTTTCAGACCCAGCCAGCAGCTAGAGGGCTGTAGAGCCTAGGAGATGACTGCTTTGCCTAGGGGCCAGCACCCTGGAGCACAGCCCAGGGCTTTAAAGGACACGATGGGGAAGTGGGAGCACGCAGAGCATCACCATCCTGGAAAGCTGGTCTGCAACCATCCAAATTGCAACCATTCTGGGCAAACATGAGTGTAAAAGGATCTGGACCAAACAGCTTGGAGGAGATTAATGATGACTTAAAAATGGTAATTTTTAATCATTAGTCTTTTCAAGTTTTGTCATAATTTTTGATTCAGTTTTGATAATTTATGTTTTCCTAGAATACTATCTACTTCATTGAGAGTTTCTTATTTAGTAAATAGAATGACACTTGGTGTTTACTTACTATCCTCTAGGACACAATAATCATTTGAAAGAACATTCTGGTAGCAAGGTGTGGTCTATACATTTTCTGTATTTTGGAAAATATTTAACTCTTTCTAGGTTGTATAATATATATGATCGTTGTTATATTCTGTCAAGTCAGAACCAACTCATAGCTGACCCTCCAGGGGTTTTCAGAGGCCATAAATCACACTGGACTTGATTGCTCTTCTTTATCCCACAGAGCAACTGATACATATTTTTTTTATTGGTTTGCTTGCAAAGTTTGTATACATTGTATTTCATACTATTCTTCATTCACATTGTGTTTCATGCAGTCATTCTCATGCATTACATTTTATAAAATCAATCTCCATTGGACCTTGCCCATCATTACCCTGTCTTTTTGCCCGGATCCTTTCCATCTCCTTCACCCCGTCCCTCCACTCACCTAACTGTGCAGCCCTGTGGTTTCCCCCCTTCCTATCCTCACCCCTCCACTCCCCCACTTGAGTTTCCATACATGTTTAACAAATTATCCTTCTATTTTTACAATAACATTTTTATGCACTATTTGTCCTTGTGAGATCACATTAGTTCATTAATTCACACAACCTAATGCTCTCCACATTCACAAAATGGAATACTATGCAGCCCTCAAGAGCAATAATTTAAAAAAATACAACGTAACTTGGATGAGGCCTGAGAGCAACTAATAGATTTGAACTATGTGCCTTTTACCACTAGGCTACCAAAGCTATTAATAACAGACATATGGTTTTAAAAGGCTTTGCTTCAAAAGGCATTTTTTAATTTTTAAGGTGTAAAGGTTTACATGTACTAAATCAACCACATTAATTACATATTTTTCAGCACATCTTTTTGAGGGAGTTTACCACTTTAATGTGTGAAAGGATAACCCTGGAGTTTTGTTGAAATGCATATTGCTTCCTGAAGTTAACTACTTCTGTGACACCTCAGGGCCACCGTTTTGCCTTTTTAGTGCTCCGATTCCTAGCTAGCAATTCTTTCTAATAAATTATGTCTGTTGAAGTAACTGCTTGGTCTCTATCTCCTGACTGGAGCCTGGCTGATGCATACATAATCATGCATTTAACAAATTTTAAAATAATGACTTTGTTAATTTTAATCTAGCCTCTGGGTTATACAAACATTTAACATGCTTGACTACTTACCTAAAAGTTGAGGGTGCAAGTCTACTCAGAAGTACCTTGGAAGAAAGGCCTGGCAATCTGCTTCTGAATAGTCATGGATTGAAAACCCTACGGGAGCAGAGTTTTACTCACACACGTGAGGTCACCATGAGTTGGAACTGATTTCATGACAGCTGGTTTTACTTTATTTCTTTTAAAAACCAACAACAATACTGACTCTCAGATCTTTTATAGAACAACTTCTCCATATGGATTTTGTTGTTCACTTTGATTTTGCTCATTTTGATTCTTGCTTGCTACGAGTGAATTCTGTTTCTCTCTCATGACAGGTAGCAACCTACATGACTTGTATCCTAGTTCTGCAAGTGTGAGATTCTTTTTCTGTTGTCTTCATGTGTGTTAGCATCTGGCCAACAGGTGAAATTTCAGATCCTAACTGTGACCCCTCAGAAGTCCTTAGAACCTGTGGTCCCCAAATGTACCAGTTTCTTACGCACTGGTCTCCCCACGTACTCTATGGAAAAGAACTTTGTAGCCAGAGAAGTTTGGAAAACTATGCGTATTTATTTTGATAATTTAACGACACACTTGAACACTTTTCAAAGTTCTAAGAAATCCTCAGTTTGAGATTTTGTCTTGATTTGATTAATTTAGTATTTCCCAGGTGTGTTACACAACAGAATCCTTTTATCCAATGAAAGTGCTTGCCAACATTTCATGGAATCTATCTTCCAATTATATTTTGGTTATGTTGTTTCTATAACAATTTTATTAAACCTACTTTTTTATTAATAATAAATTTTTAATTTTAATTGTGATTTTAACAAAATCTTACAGAGAAGTTGGATTTTCATTCATTCATTGCTGTGTTTCCCTCTCTCCACCTCCCTCCCCTCTCCCCCAGTTCATGTTCTTCTTCTTTTTTATATTAATTCATTATTGTCCAACTTCCTCAACCCCAGTCCACTTTGCAATGCACCTTTTGTTCTGGACTGTTGTCCTATGTATAATGTCTAATCATATATTCCTTTTAAACAGTTCTTTCCTTCATCTGTTCCAATGCAGTGTTCATTATCTATTCCTTCTTTTCCTATTCTCCTTCTTACCACCCATGCCAATTCTGCTTTATAACAGAGGTGTTATACAGTATTTGTCCTTTTGTGACTGAGATATTTCAGTCAGCATATTGTCCTCCAGGGTCACCCATGTTGTGTAATGTTTTATGAGTCCATTATTTTTCAGTACTACTTAATATTCCCTTGTGTGAAAAAAATATATATATCTCCCCCCATAGTTTTTCTATCCATTCATTTGTTGATGAACACTTGGGTTGCTTCCATCTCTTCACTATTGTGAATAATGCAGCAATAAACATGTATGTGCATACATCTGTTTGGATGGTGGTACTGGTTTCTTTAGGGTATATTCCCAGTTGTTGATAAGTCTCTTCCAATCCTGATGCCACATTCCTCCTCATAAAGCCCTGCTTTCTGAATGATCTGTTCTGTATATAGATTGAAAAGATGTGGAGACAGGATGCATCCTGATGCATCCCTGATGCACGCCTCTCCTGATTTTGAACCATGCAATGTTTCCCTTCTCTGTTGTGAGGACTGTGCACAATCAAGTGTTCTGAGATTCCCATTATCTTCAAGATTAGCCACAATTTATTGTGATCCACATAGTCAAGTGCCTTTGCATAGTCAATGAAACACATTCTCTGGTACTCTTTGATTTCTGTCAAGATCCATCTGTCACTGGCAATAATGTCTCTAGTGCCACGACCTCTTCTAAACCCAGCTTGTACTTCTGGTAGTTCTTTGTCAATGTATTGTTCCAGTCTTTTCCAGATAGTCTGTAGCAGGATTTTCCTAGCGTGTGATATGAGTAATATTATACAACAATTTCCCACACTCTGTAGGGTCACCTTTTTTTGGGAAAGGGAAGAAATATGGCTCTCTTCCAGTCAGTTGCCAGATAGTTGTCCTCCAGATTTCTTGGCACAACCTGGTGAACATGTCCAAGGCAGCATGTATTTGTTGAAATATATCAGTTGGTATTCCATCAATTCCTGGGGCTTTCTTTTTTGCCAGGTCCTTCAGAGCAGCCTAAGCTTTCTTCTTCATCACCATTGCCTCTTGATAAGATATTATTTCTTGAAATTCTTCTGTGTTGGTCAATTCTTTTTGGTACAGTGACTCTGTATACTCCTTCCATCTGCTTTCAATGCTTCCTGAATCATTTAATATTTTGCCCATAGCAGCCTTAAGAATTCCAACTCGTGGTTTCAGTTTGTTCCTTAGTTCCTTTAGCTTAAGAAATGCTGAGCGAGTTCAGCCCTTTTGTTTTTCCAACTCTAGTTCCTTGCACATTTCATTTTAATACTTAGTCTTTTCTTCCCAAGCTGTCTTTTGAAATCTTCTATCCAGCTCCTTAATTAATTGATTTCTTCCCTTTGCTTTGGCTTTTTGGTGCTCTAGTGCAATATTCAGAGTCTCTCCTGACATCCATTTTGGCCATTTCTTCTTCTTCTTCCTTCTTTATAATGACATTTTACATTCTTTCCAGCAGTGGAATTGCTGGGTCAAATAACAAAGGATACCAAAAGAATGTCTACTTGTGTTTTAATGACTGTGCAAAGACATTTGACTGTGTAGAGCATAACAAATTATGGCTAACACTGAGATGAATGGGGATTCCAGAACACTTATTTGTGCTCATAAGAAACCTATTCTAGACCAAGAGGCTGTTGTGTGAACAGAGCAAAGGAATACTACATCCTTTTAAATTAAAAAAAAAAGATGTGCATCAGGGTTATGTCCTTTCTCCATACATAGTCAGTCTGTATGCTGAGCAAAACATTTGAAAAGGTGGACTTTATGAAGAGGAATGTGGCATCAGGATTGAAGGAAGACTCATCAATAACCTGTGCCATGCAGACGATACAAGTTTGCTTGCTCAAATTGTGGAGGACTTGAAGCACTTGTTGCAGAAGATCAAAGACTAAAACTTTCAATATGGATTGCATCTCAACATCAACAAGACAAAAATCCTCAGTACTGAGCTAGTAGCTAACATCATGAGAGATGGAGAAAAGATTGTAATTGTCAATGACTTCATCTTAATTGGATCAACACCCTTGGTACCAGCACTCAAGAAATCAAAAGACATATTGCTTGAGAGAGTTTGCCGTCAAGGATCTCTTCAAAGTACTGAGGATCAATGATGTCAGCTTAAAGACTAAGGTATGCTTGATTCTGCCCATGGTCTTTTCAGTTACTTGCTATGCATTGGTGAGCTGGACAAGGGATAAGGATGACAGAAGAAGAATTGATGTTTTTGAGTTGTGCTGTTGGAGAAGAATACTGAGTATCCCATGGACTGACAAAAGGACAAATAGATGTAGGAGAAAGTGCAACCAAAATGCTTCTTAGAGGCAAGGGTGATCTCATATTCTTTGGGCATATTGTTAATAGGGGCTATACCTTGGAAAGGGACATCATGATTGGAATGGTGGAGGATCAGAGAAAGAGGAAGACCTTCAACAGGATGGACTGACAAAATGACTGCAGCAATGGGCTCAAGTATGTCAGAGATCGTGAGGATGGCACAGGACAGGACAGAGTTCAGATCTGTTGTTCACAGGGTCTCAATTAGTGTACTTAACTCAAAGACTCTAACCACAACATAGGAGGCATTGATAGTTCAGTGGTAGAATTTATGTAACAACTTCTCTCTATGAATTGTTTTGTTTGTTTGTTTGTTTACCTTGGGCCCACGCAGGAGACTCAGTTTGCATGCTTCCATTTGGATACAGTTCATGTGCAGCTACCACCCATCTACCACAGGAAGCTTGTGCTTTACTGTGCTGCTGCTGAACAGATTTCAGTGGAGTTTCCAGACTGAGACAAACGAAAAAGAAAGGCCTGGCAATCCATTTAAGAAATAAGCCAGTGGAGTCTGTGGAGCAAAAGCGTTGGACCTGAAACCCTGACAGGGCAGTGATTGCACTCTGGGCGGTGGGTGGAGTCACCGGGAGTCCTGGGGGACTTGAGGGAAGAGAACAACACAAAATTCTCACTTCTTTTTATTAATTTAACTTAACGGAGGAGGAATCCGTTTCTGGCTTCTCGCCAGCCCAGGGCTTTTGCCTGCTTTCTTCTCTGGTTCTTGCTTTTGTCTCATCTGTTCAGTCTCTTCTGTGGCCCCAGTATCTATCACGTGAAATCGTGTGTGTTTCTCTCTGAGGTGCTTCGCCATTCTCAGAGATCCCATCCTTCCTATTTCCAGAGCCCAGTTTTCTGTCTTTCCGATGTTGTTCTTTACCACCTTACAGCACCTCCAAATCCAGCTGCTGTGTGGAGGTCCCTTCCAGCCTTTCTTCTTTCTTTTACATGGTTTGCTTTTCATTTCCACCTGCTCCCCAGCCAACGGCCTCCTCCTCTCAGTCTTTCCGCTTTGCTTTTCAACTCTTGTTTTTAAAGAGTTTGTGTTTTAATTATGCGGCCAGAGTACAAAGCAGATGCGGTCTGGAAGTTATTTATGTTTCTGTGATAAATCCTTTTCAAAGGGATTCCTTCCCCCTGCCCTTTTGGGTGCCACCTCTCTTTCTTTCACAAACAGAATCCTTTCAAAGACTCTGTGTTTTGCAAGTGTATGTATGGGGGGGGGGTGCCTAGGGATGTGTGTGCATGTGGGTGTGGTGTGTGTTTGTTTTTTTTCTGAGCACTGTTCTTAAAAAAAAATGCTTATAAATCTTAATATTTTTCTCCAAAACAAAGAGGAGAGAGGTGGATTATCTTTAACTCACCACCAACCTGGATGTTTCTTCCATTGCCCTATCAAATTTGAGGCTAAAGGAGTCTGTGACTTTTGTTTCCCTGCTGCATCACCAGAATTGATGTAGGAGTCTGGCTGGCCGGCAGGGGAGAAGGTTGTTATGTTCCTTCCCCAGGTCTAGGTCATGGGTGTAGTTGGGGGAGTTGCTGTTATGTACCTTTGAGTCAGAATCAACTCATAGCTGACTCTCCAGGGGGTTTTCAGAGTCAATTAATTGAACTGGAGGAGAAGGCCCATTCTTCTCCCATGGAGCAGCTGGTGGATTTGAATCCCATGTGGGTGGGTGTTAACCTTGGGCAGGCTCAGTAGGTTATAGTAGGTGGTCTTGCCTCTACATTTGGGGAGTCTGAACCCCAAGGGCTAGCTCTCTGTGCTCAGTATCCGAGATGCCAGGCTAACTGATGCAGCCATGACCAATCTTGAACCTGGTGCTACTGGTCATCCTAGTAACTCAGCATTCATACTCATTGCCATTGACTCAGAACTGACTGATAGCTGACCCTGCTTTCAAAACCCCTTGTTTGCAGAAGGCTGGCAATCTCATGCGAGGAGATTGATGGCCCATCTTTCTCTCTCATAGCCATTGGTGGATTCAAAACATCAGAGAGGCATTGTTATTGTGTACCATTGGGTCAGAAACAACCCATAGCTGACTCTCTGGCAGGTTTCAGAGGCGGTTAATTGCATGAGAAAAGATTGCCCACCCTTCTCCCACGGTGCAGCTGGTGGCCTCGAACTGCGTGCCTTCGGGATTGCAGCGCAGCTTTTACCACTAGGCCATCAGAAGCTTCGATTTAGAAGGACAACTCCCCACAAAGTATATCGTAAAAATCTTATAGTGTGTCGATTTCCAAAAGATGAATTGTCTTCTCCCACATAAATTTCACATTTTACCACTTGGGGGCAGTGTGGAGCAAATGCCGCAAGGCTCTCACCAGCCCACTTCTCATGGTACAGATTTTTTCTTTCAAAAACTAGAGTTGTGAGTCAACCCTTGGGTCTCCCTTCAATTTGGAGCTTTTACATTTTACAGAGCTTGTCCAGCATCTCTGGCATCCCTGGATGCCAGGGCTGACAAAGCTTTTACATCCATTTGATCATTTCACCTGGGATCCCGGAGAGAGGGAGAATGCTGTACCGGCTTAACAGAATGCTGCTTGGGACTATTTTGCTCTTGAGACGGAAGGTGAGACCAGAAGCTGAGACTGTAGCTGAGTACATAAGACCCTAGGGGCCCCACGGTCTATGCCCATAGAATTTTTTTGTAAATAATCAAAAGCTAGGAATCCCTGATGATGTTGTTTGTGATGTGTGTTGGGCTTTGAACCAAAATGTCTGAGGTTCAAATCTACCCAAGGGAGGAAGATAGGCAATCTTCTTTAAGTAAATGTTTACAGCCTGGCGAATATTTACAGCTTTGGAAACCTGGTAGACAGTCTGCATGTGTTGGAACAGATTCATTGGCAGGGGGTTTGGTTTAGCCAACAGTTAGAACTATCTCCCTCTGTAAAGTGAAGGGCATGGTTGGTGTCATCAGCCGCCTGCCACCTGCCATAGTGAGGGCCTGGGAGACAGGGAACAGTCATTTCTCATATGGGAAGGGTTTTCAGTACTTGTGGTCGAGGCCACCTCTTTTCCTCCCTGTGGGGAAAGAGGGGTGTCTTTCCTCTCTGAAGCCACGAAGGAATGACTTGTAACCATGCAAGCATTTCACCCTCATGTGGGTGTAAGCTTCCTCTTTGGATTCTGTGTTTTACGCTGAGCTGTCTGAGCAGGGAGAAGAGAAATGGGAGACAGATGGTAGGGCTGAGAGAGAGCTGAGTAAGGTAGCTGGTCTCCAGCTGCCTTGCTGGTGCCTCACCCACGAAACCCTCCTTGCAGGGCTTCAAAGAATGCACACACCTACCAAAGGTTGCTTTAGAACAGCTGTCACTCAGCAGACAGGATGCACTGGGATCAGAGAAGCAATGACAATCCACCCAGCTGAGAACAGTTCTGATATTTGCTTCCACATCCCTTTCCTGGCCCTTCAATCCTATTCAAAAGAAGGAGAATTCAGATGTCCCCTCACTCCAGGTCAAGCAGCTGGGGGTCACAGCTATAGAATGAGCGGGAAGGGGGGCTGGTGGGAGGAGTGGAGCAGTACTGTGTCCTAATTACTGAAACAAGACTGTTCCAATATTGAAGAGTGACGGGAGAGTTGTGGGATGCAGCCAACATGTCATTAAGATCCTCACCACTCGGCAGGGAGGGATTTCAGCAGAGCACAGTTGGGGGGCAGTTTGTTAGAAAAAAATTTCATGTTTTTCCCCAAAAAACTGAGACTCTGCAATAAAGCTGTTACACTTGAAAAAAATCTTTCTTAAAAGCAAAGGAAATAAACAGCTCTGGAACTTGTTAGTAGCATGGGGATGAGCCAAAGCAAGGAGTTGGGAGCATCTGCGAGTGAAGGTGAATGGAGGAAGCTATTGGTACGGGCACTGAACAGCATCGAGGAGCGGGTCCTTTCCTTCTGCTTTAAGTGACAGAAGTACAGTCCATAGTTGTTACTTGCTGCCATCATGGTGACTCCCCACAAAAAAGTATGGGATCTTGATGATCTGCAGGGTTTTCATGGCCTGATCTTTAGCAGTAGGTTGCCAGGCCTTTCTTCCTGGTTCATCTTAGTCTGAAAGCTCTCTATAAACCTGTTCACCATCGCGTTTTGTTAGGTGCTGTCGAGTTGAGTACTACGCATAGTGACCATATAAATGATAAATCTGAATCCTGTCCTATCCTGTTCCATCCTCACAATCTTTGATAGTTGAGACCATTGCTGTTGTTACCATGTCAATCCATCTCATTGGTATTCTTCCTCTCTTTCACTGACCTTCCACCTTTTTAAGCATGATATCCCTTTCCAGGGAATAGCCTCTCCTTGGCAACCAAAGTATGAGAAATGAAGCTTTGCTATCCTTGTCTCCAAGGGGCATGCTGGCTGCACCTTTTCCAAGACATACCTGTTTGTTTCTTTGGCAGTCCATAGGATAGTCAGTCCTCCAGCATCACAGTCTAAAGGCATCAAATCTTTTTCTGTCATCCTCATTCATTTTGCAGCTCTCGGATGCATAACAAGTGACTGAGAAGACCATAGCCTGAATCAGACACACCTTAGTCTTCAAACTGACATCACTGCTCTTCAGTATTCTGGAGAGATCCATGATAATCGCCTTCCCTAAAGCAATATTTCTGACTGCTTATATCCTGACTACTGGTACCATGTTGATTGTAGATCCAAGTGAGACTGACAGTTTCAATCCTTTCCCCCATCTATCACCTATTGGCTCAGTGGTAAGGACCTTTGCCTTCTTGATACTGAGTTGCAATCAATATTGAGATGCAATCTTTGATCTTCGACAGCAAGTGCTTCAGGCCCTCCTCATTTTTAGCAAGCAAGGTTGTGTCATCTACATAATGCAGGTTGTTGATGAGTCTTCCTCCGAATTTGATGTTGTAGTTGTCTTTGTAGAGTCTGGCTTCACAAATTACTTGCTCAGCATACAGATTGAATAGGCCTGGCAAAAGTATACAACCCTAACACACATCCTTCCTGATTTTAAACCACACAGTGTTCCCTGCTCTGTTCTGACAACAGCTTCTTGGTTGAGGCTCACCATCACAGAAATGTATAATCCTTACTCAACGAATAGTAGCTGAAGCAAACATGGAGGGGTTATTGGAAGCATGACATCTCTTGAGTGGTATAAGTAGTTAGTGCACTCGGCTGCTACCTGAAAGTTTGAAGGTTCAGTTCCACCCATAGGTTCCTTCATTAAGGAAGGATCTGATAATCACCTTTCAGATACCCAGCCACTGAGAACCTATGGAGAAGTCTCCTCATATGTAGGGTCACCATGAGTCAGAGGTGACCCAAAGGCAAGTCTTGTTAGTTTGTTTTTTTTTTTATAAATTGGATCCTGAAGCATCTCACAGGATCTCAGTAGGTGTCAAGTAACAGCCTGGAGGTGGACAGTGATGCAGCTGGACATGAGTGACGTCTGGAAGCCACAGGAACCTCTCTCAGCCCGTGCTTTCTTCCCACTTCAGGCCAGCTTTATTCTTTCCTCTCACCTCAGATAGGCCTTCCCCCACAAAATAGAAAACATGGACACTGGTTTGCAAGTTTTGCACCTTGAAGGATCTATCATGAGAGAACAGACTCCCTCCATGGTCCCAAGTCTGAAACTACCAGAAGAGCATCTCACTAGCCAGACTCCTGCCAGATGCATATCGCTGGGAGGCAGGCAGGCAGGCATCTCTACTGATGTACCTCACAGAACTCTCTCTGATGCTGTGGCCACGCTGGCCTTTGACAAAGACACAACTCGGATGATCCCAGAATCCTTCCATGCCCTGGGGGGCCAGGCAAGCCACAGGGGCTCTTGTGAGATAATCTACCCCTCCCCCCGCCTCTTAAGAAGCCCATGGCAAGGATTGGCCTGTAATAAAAATACTAATAACTGCTAGCATTTATTTTGCTCTTGCTGTGTGCCAGGCCCTGGGCTGTGCACTACATTTCTCATTTAACCCTGAGAGCAGGTATACCGTTTCATCCACTTTGTAGATGAAGATGTGGAATCTTGGTACAAGTGAGACCTGGGGGCCACACAGGTGGCGAGGGGCAGTGCTGGCACTCGACCATTAAGCTCTGCTGCCTCCAGAATTGGAGACCTGGGCTTTGGCATTTCTGGAGATGGTATGGCTGTGAGGATAGACTTACAGACATCACTGCCAGAAACCTGGGAAACTGCATAAGACCTGTGCCCCACACTCTGCCTGGCTGGGTCTCTAGCAGGTCTCTACAGGCACCTGAAGATCTGGCTCTCCTGTGAGCAGCTACTGTGTCAGTGAGATGGCCACATGGCCAAATCCTCCAGCCTGCTGGCAGTGGTTACAGATTGGGTTTCAGTTCTCTCCTCATCTCCCTGCACAGACAGTTACTGGGTTGGATTTGGCGGAAGCCAGAATTGCAGCCAGCAGAGGGCGCCAAAGCCTCTTCACATACTAAGTGCTGACCGAGGCAAGAGGAGCCAGGTCGACCCCTGGACTCAATCAGCCCTGAGGTGTGTCAGCACCCTGATCTCTCCCT
>NW_006399816.1:8038500-8043980 GCF_000299155.1 Elephantulus edwardii
CTCCCTCTCCCTCTCCTTCTTTCCCTCTGCCTCTCCTTCCTTCCCTCTCTCTTCTAGTTTGCTTCTGATGTGTCTGTGACAAGCACTTGTATGTGTGTGGCAACTTTGTGCATGGCTGGATGTATCTTATGATGTGTTTGTGAGTGTGCCTGTGTGTTGGTAAATATCTTGTAATGCAGTGGGAGTCGGTGTCCTTTGTGAGTTGTTTGTTTGTGTGTGTGTAAGCATATCACACCCAGGAAGCACACCTCACCCAGGATGCCCTTCTGTGTAGGAGACGAGGGTCAGGATCAGAGTGTTTGAGAAGATGTACTGTCCATTACAAGCCATTGAACTTATAGAAACCATTTCCTATCTCAGACATCATAACTCTTAATTTCATTCTATTTGTGGGATTGGCCAAAAATGGCTTTCTGTGATAGGAGGGGAACTAGTGGCCATCAACCCCTCCCACTGTGCCAGGTCTTCGCTAGAAGCTTTCTGTCTCTTCTCTTGGTTGGTCATCTCAGCAATCTTGTCCCACTGTACAGTTTGCAGCCTTGAAAGCTCACTATAGGGTCAGTGATAAGTTGGTCCCAACTCGAAGGCAATTAGAGCATTTTAAGACTTCCGCTGAATCCAATTTCAAGTAATAAAAATGGTGTCACTGAACACGGATTTGGGAAGTGATTAACCAGCACAAACTGACATCAGCCCTCCGCTCAGCAAAGGCCTGAGTCTGGGAGCCTCAGCCTCAAGCATGTGCTGCTTTCCTTCAGATAAAGGAATCCAGGGTCTCCCCAAAGACTCCTAAATCGTGTGCTGCTGAATCCACCAATTGACATAAGAAGAGTTGAAAACAAACAAACAAACAAAGCAAAAACCACCAAAAAACCTGGCCAACCAAACTCAAGGGAGCATTATGAGGGAATTTCTTTCAGAAACAATCCAATCACTTAGCAATTTAATTGCCTAAATATTTTTTACCTAATTTAAAATCACTCGTCATGTGAGTAATTGGGCAATGCATTATTGAATTACTGGGGGATTTCGTGCCTAAACTGAAGAAGCAATCAAACATTTGCATCTTTGAATCCAAGTATGTAATTGACACCTAAGGAGGAATTCATGTGCTGCCTGGGGGTGGGAGAGCCCAGGATACCTTGTTCTGGGGACCCCTGGGTCTTCCTCCCCAGTTATCATTGTGCACCACAAGGAGGTGTGCATAGGAAGCAGGGGTGACAGGAGCTGGCCTGTGCCGTCCTGCACCCCCTTCTGCTGTTGCAGTGTTCGCTCCTGACTGCTCCGTCCTCACTTCTGTAACCGGACTCGTCTGTTTCCATCCTTGATCCAGCTTCTATTTGATTCTCTTTTTTCCCCCTCAAGCTGTTTTCTGTTTCTGCCTCCATGTTTGTTTCTCTTGGCCTGTCTCGTGCTGCCCTCTTCCCCCTCTTTGTCATTTTTGTTCTATCTGTGTCTGCTTTGTCACGCTCTCTCGTCTCAGTCACTGTTTCTCTGGGGCTCTGACCATCTTCTGGAGTCTCTTTTACTCTCTCTCTCTCAGCTCTGGTCCTGAAGCTCCAGGCTAGTTTCCCACCCGACTCAATTGCACTCTGGCCTTGGCTCCTCCTCACATCAGCCTTGACACCTTGCTGCACAGCTGACCCCCTTCTGACCTCTGCAAACTGAGGCTGCTCCGCCCCCTTGAGGGAGGCTCAGCGCTGAACTGGAGCACATGCTGTCAGCCAACAGACATGCTCTGGATTTCTCTGCACCTGGGAGCCGCAGATGGGGAGGTGGCTGCATGAAGGCAGTTGGTGAAGCTCTGAACCAAAGAGAAGTCCTGTTTGGTAGCATTTGCTAGTGTCTCCGGTGTAAATTGTGCAACCATGGCCAATTTCAAGCTACTAACCAGGGCTTCAAATTCTTTCTGGTTCAGTCCTGAGCAACTAAGCAAAACTGCAGCAAACAAAAATTTGTAAAATATAGATATACTGGAATGATAAACCCATAAGGGAAAATTACACATTGATGCCCTGCTAGAAACTTTCTTTCTTAGAAAACAAGGGTGCTGTCTACATTGCAGAGCATCCAAATCTCTTGACCAGAAGAGTCTTAAACAATGGGGCCCAGCTCGAAGGTGGCGGCTGGCCAGACCTCTAGGAATGTGTGTCATTTTCCACAGACTGGCAGTAATCCAGCAACCCACATGTCAGGCTGCAGAAAGGGCTCGCTATATGTCTCTTAGTCTTGTACCCCAGAGCTTTGGCCTGCACGTTCCAGTACACCCACATTTTACAAATTCAGGTCTGTTTCAGTTTCACTACAATGGCCGTGACTAAACTGGTTCAAACCAATTTGAAGCCCTGCTACCAGCATGATGTCATTGAATACAAAATTGAGAAGAGATGTGCTAATTTAGTTTTTAAATTCAATGCACACCAACAAGCCCACCACTTTGCAAGGTGGAGGGTTTCCCTATAGGACCAGGGAGGCTGCCTGGGTAGCTGGTCGTGGAGCAGTCCACTGTGGCCTCCCCAGGCAAGGGCTCACTGAGCTTTATGGCACCTAACACTGGGCCAGCAGCTCACTTCATCCTGACTGGTGGTTCCTTGTAGCTGACATCAGAACCAAGTTCACCTTAAGGATTGACCTGCAAACTCCAGAAAGAAAGCTTCCCAGACAAAATGCCTGGACAGAGATGTAAATCAGGGTTCCAGAAGAGGGGAGGAAGGGCATTCCCGGTAGAGGGCAGGAGCTAGTGTGTAGAGGGGCATGTTATATTGTTTTTGTTGTTATGTGCTGTTGAGTCACCTGTGACTTGTAGTGACCTTATATACAATAGCTCTGAACCCTCCCTTATCCTGAGCCAATCACATCATCTCTGACAGACCTAATTCCATTTCTCTAGTCACCAAGTCAATCCATCTCATCTGGGGTCTTCTTCTCCTGTACTGTCCTTGTACCCTTCCAAGCAAGATGTCCTTCTCCAAGGACCTGGCCCCTCCTGGCCACGTGCCCAGCCCAAAGTATGTGAGACGGAGCTTCCAAATCCATGCTTCCAGGGAGAAGCTTGGTTTCACCCTCTCCACAACAGGCGTGTTTGTTTTCCTGGCAGTCCACAGTATGTCCAACACTCTTCTCCAGCACCACACCTGAAAGGCATTTATTCTTCTTCTATCATCCTTAGTCATTGTCTAGCTCTCTGATGCATAGCAAGCAATTGCGAAGACCATGGCCTGGATGAAGTGCACCTTAGTCTCCTGACTGACATCATTGCTCCTCAGTACTCTAAAGAGGTCCCTGACAGCAGACTTTCCCAGTGTAACTGTCACATATAATGATGACGAGCACTCACAGTTTGGTGCTGCCAGAGCCTAAAGCATGAGGCTGAAGATGAGAGATGGTGTAGAACAGGCAGACAAGGGCTGGGATCCTTGCAGACCTCAGTGCTGTGTAAGGGAGCCTGAGCTTTTCCTCTCCACAATGATAAGAGTAACATGACCTCACACTTTGTTTTGTTTCCCCCCAAACAGGCCTCTTGGCAAAGATTTGGGAGAGGTCTCTTGTTTGGAAGGCGGTTGGTCGCTGGGAGAACACAAAGGAGTGGGAAATCAGACAGGGAAGTGAGGAGATCAAACAGGCTGTGCAAATAAATAGATACGAGGCCTCTGGTGGTGTAGGGAGTTGCTCTGCTAACCCAGAGGCTGCATCTCAGGTGGTTAGAATGTTCCAGTAGCTCCACTGGGGAGAAGGTGAGCAATTGTCGTCCCCTGTGATTTACAGCCTCCTGAAAACCTACTGGAGGGCCAGCTGTGAGTTGGTTCTAATTGGATCCCAATGAGTTTGATTTAAGGTTGTTGGCTTTTTTTTAGAGGGGGTGTTAATGTGCATGATGCCGCTGTGGGCAGCTGGGGCTGTGCTGTCTGAGACTACATAAAACGCACTTCAGAACTGTGTCAATGAAGGCTGAGTGAGGAAGTGGGTGTATTTAATCATCACCTCCCATCCTGTGTCGTGAGAGGCTGTTCCCCATGGTGTTCGCCCCCTGGCCTTCTAGCCTTACCCACATGTGGATCAAGTTTATTTCCACTTCTTTTGGAAGGACAAGAAGCTGGCGAGCAGGGCCTCTGGGGTTGTGGCAACAGAGAGACCTGAAAGGGGAGGAACAAATGTCCTTAGTATTGTGCAGCAAGGAGGTTGTTGGTGATATTGGAGAGAGGTTTCAATAAAGAGGCAAAAGCCATAAAAGAATGAGTGATGGGGAGAATGAGAGATGAGGAAATAAGAGAGAGATAGTATACGCTGTTCTGAAAAGTCAAAGGACAGGAAGAACTATGGGTAGGTCTGCAGGTTGGAGAAGGGAGCTGGGAGCTGGTTACAGAAAGGAAGCTGGGGGACCCAGGGGAACCAGCTGCTCACTCCACCAGCTGCTGGACCTGGATTGGTAGAAGCGGAGGTGTGGCTCCCCTCAGAGCATGGACACAGACGGGGCAGCTGGAGCACTGTGTGCCCTGGCACTTCATTTTCCTCCTCTGGAGGGGTGGATCGGCTCAGTGGGACCCAGTTCTGCAGGCTTTGATTTGAACTTCCCTGGTCCCTACTGAAGTAGAACACACAACATTGTCTTCATGGACCATTATGCCAACTGACCTAGATGTCCCCTGAGACTCGGGTCCCAAGTCCTTTAATCCAGCGACTCAGTCCTCAAGATACTTAGTGATGGCGAAGACAATTGTGCATAAGGTCACCCCCTGTAGCCTCTGCCATACGTTGTGATTATGTTCACTACAACTTCTAGCAACCCTAAGATGTGAGTCTTGTCCTGTCTGGTGCCATCCTCAGCATCTCTGACATGCTTGAATCCATTGTTACAGTTGCCGTGTCAGTCCCTCTCCTTAAGGGTCATCCTCTCTTTTGCTGACCCTCTCTACCTTTCCCCGCACCATGTCTCTCCCCTCTCCTGACAACATGTCCAAAATAGGTGAGATGGAGTCTCACCATCCTTGCCTCGAGGGGGCATCCTGGTTGCACTTGCTCCAAGGCCTGGATGTATTTGAAGCATGTACAATTACGCAGGTAGAAATATTCTCCACCAGATCTACATGTACACTTGTGGGTGTACTTCTGTAAGGCCTCCGCATGTTGTTCTCTTGCATATGCCCCTATGTATCCAGTGGCAAACTGGTGGCGGTGGTTGCTGAGGATACAGGATTTTGTGTGTCGTAGGATTTATTCTCTTCTCACTTGTGCACTTCTCAGTGTCTTCCTTTGCCTCAGACATGTGATGCTGACCTCCCATATTTGTGTTTTGCCTTCTTTGTTAGATAGAAAAAAAGAGCGCGAGGGCGAGGGAGAGACAGAAGGAAAGAAACTGGTCCCAAGAAACAAACAGGCCTTTATTGCGCGGTCTGAGAGGGATTGCCAATGACCAGGCCTCACACAGAACAGGGGAGGATTGAAAATGGCGAGCTGGCGGGCAGTCGGGGCGGGGGGTGGGG
>NW_006399816.1:8044181-8063333 GCF_000299155.1 Elephantulus edwardii
TCAAGCTTGGGGGGGTGGGGTGGGCAGTGGCGGGGCAAATGCCGTATTCTTCCTTCACCCTTCACCCAATTTCATATAAGTTCACAAGGGTTTTTCTGATAGGGAAACAAGGTCAGAAGAGAACGCAGGAGATGTAACAACAGAAATAAGGATTTGGATAAAAAAAAAAAAAAAAGAAATAAGGATTTGGAGCGATGCATAGAAGGGATTGCAGCCAAGGACCACAGGTGGTCGCAACAGCTGAGGAGGCAGCAGATTCCCCTCTGGAGGCTCCAGAAGGACCATCCCCGCGGACACCTTGCTCTTCTGCCCGGTGACATCGATTTAGGACTTTTAACTTCCAAAACAGAAGGATACATTCGTATTATTTTCAGGCCTCCAGTTGGCAGACATCTGTTTACAGCCGCTGTAGAAAACCCACACACCTGGGGGCCGACCCTGCACTGCAGATTTTCACGCCAGAATGGGAGAGGAACTGCAGGCTGGAGTGGGCAGAGAGGGCGGCCAGCGGCAACGCTGTCACTTCGGAGTCCATGGAGCCGCTGGAGTCACAAAGCTGCCCAGCAGAGCTTTCCCAGTGAGGTAAGAGGACCTGGCCACTGCCTGCACCCTGAGAGGCCACTGCATGGGGTTGCTTCTGGGGAAGGGTTATAAGCTTCAGTGAGGCTGCTTTCTTGGATCAAGAGCAGTTTGTGCAGAGGTTCAGCTGAGGAAGTGAGGGCCCTGGTCCATGAGGGGGCGCTGTGGGGCACAGCTCTGCGCTCCCTACACCTGCGGAAGGCCAGCTGCCCCCTCGGTTCTTTGACAACTGAGTGCTTCCTGGGGCTGCTGTGACAGAGGGCCACCACATGACTTGTTTATAACGCAGAGATTTCTTCTCTCACAGTGCTGGAAGCCAGAAGTTGAAATGAAGGTGTTGGCAGGGTCATGCTTCCTCTGAAGGCTCTAGTGAGGAGAATCCTTCCTCCTCTCCCAGCTTCTCGGGGCTCCAGGCGTTCCTTGACTGGGGAATTCATCACTGATTTCTGCCTCGGGGTTCCAGTTGTCTCGGCACCTCTCCTATCTCTAAATAGGACATTCTGGGTCACTGGATTTAGGACTTACCTGGATAATCCAGGCCGAGGTCCCTCGGACCCAGCCGCAGAAGGTCACACGTGCTGTTGGTTCCTGCCTGCATGTCCAGTGACCCCAGGGCATCTATTTCCCCACCCCTCCCTCCCCTCCCTCCTTCTCCAAAAAGCACTCTGTAGACGAATGTGCAGTATCGTTTGGGGGAACATCACGGTGTTCCAGTGAGATACTTGTTAAGTGCTGCTGAGCCTGTGCAGCTCTTAGCAACACTGTGTATGACCAAGCCCCCGGTAAGCTTGTCCCACCCGCACAATCTCTGTGCTGTGTCAACTCCAGCGGCACAGCTACTGTGTCGCTCCGTCTTGTTGAAGATTTTCCTCTTTCTCAATGACCCTCTATGTTACCAAGCATGAGGGATTTCTTCAGTGACTTAAGGAGAGTAATGTCGCTTTTTTTTTTTTTTTTAGAAACTGAAGACAATCAGAAGACTTGCTGATACCTTTACCGAAGGGTTCTCAAAGTTAATGACCAGCTGCTGCTCTGAAGCCTTTGTAATCCATCTCGATCCCCTCCTCTGGTGGAGTTTAACAACTGCTTTCTGGATGCTGAGGACCGGCTGTCTTTGTGGCCCCTTTTGTGTGTGCTTAGCCTGAAGCCACATGGAACAGTGCATGAAGTCCTCGCTCCATCTTGGCTTGTGCACAGTTTTAACAAAGGCTTTCCTTCTTTCTGCTCCTTACCCTGTGTGCCTTCTTTGGCTCTAGGACGGTGTTGCCCTTAGAAGGCTGTGCTGCTAAACCAAAGCTGTCAATCCCTGGCAGGTGGAATCCACCAGTGGCTCCTCGGGACAAAGACGTCTCCTCCCATTGTGACTTAATGGTCTCAGAAACCCAACGGAGAGTCACTGTGAGTCAGAACCAACTCAGAAACTGAGTTTATTTAGCTACACTAAGCAATTGACTCGGCATTTGGCGATGAGCACCTTCCTAGTCCTTCCTGTCTGGGCCCCCAGTGATGTGCCTTGAACCCCATGTCAGCCAGGACTTCCCCAGCTCAGACACTCCAGTGACTCCAGGTGGTCCAGATGTGGCAGTTAGCAACAGCCTCCCTTTTCCCATCAGCTCCAAACCCCTCAGTCCCACCTCCAGACCATTGTTCATACTCTTGCCTTCCTGGACTCCTTGTGCAGACTCTCTCCTTCCCACAGTCTGAATTCTGAGTCCCCTACCCCCTCAGGCTATAAGAAGTCTTGGTGGCACAGAGTCGTCACCACTGGGATACTTACCTACAGATCAATGGTTCAAAACCCCGCTGGAGAAAGATGAGGCAGTCAGCTTCCATAAAGACACACAGCCTTGGAAAACCAACGGGGTTGTTCTGTCCATCTCATACAGACGAGGGGTTCTGGTTTTTATTTTTTTTCAAGCTATGTTTCCTGGAGTCAAGGATTCTGAAGCTTCGTCTGACATACTTTGGGCATGTTGCAAGGAGGGACTGGTCCTTGGAGAGGGACATCATGTTTGGGAGAGTGGCGGGACGGCGCAGGAGAGGAAGACCCTCAATGAGATGGATCGATTCTGTGAGTGGTGTGGTGGGAATGAATGTGTTTGAGACAGCGAGGTTGGCACAGGATAGAACGGCGTTTAGGGCTCTTGTACATCGCAAACGACTCGATGGCACATAACAACAACAACAACAACATTATTCTGGGCAGAGGGCAACCCATCAGCAGGAGGTGTCACAGACCAGACCCAAGAGCTCTGGGGATGCAGATTGGGCCTTGAGGATGGGCTTGGAAGAGGGCACTTAATGTTGCCTTTGTTGGGAACTGCTCTCAGCAATCTCCTGTGAGGTAATTCCTGCTCACAGCAGTCAAGAGCTGTTGGCCCCATTCAGCTGGGAGCCAGGGGTCTAGGATAAGGCTCACCAGTTCCCCAGCACATTCCCAGGGGTCCTTGGCTGGAAGAGTTAGGAGCTGAGCACTTGGTGGAGGACCCAAAGCTCATTAGACCCTGTCAGCCATGCTTGCTGGAGCATTCTTAGGAGAGCCATCAGCCTGTGACAGTCACCACACAGTGAGTACTGGGTACCAGACCATAATAGCATAAGTGGCTGGGTCTCAGCCACTCAGTACAGGAGCCAGGACGGCCACATGTGGCCAATGGATGCCTGATGTACGGTTCATTTCAGTGAAGATATGTTATCACTTTAAATTCCACACCAAATCCCAAAGACTTGGAGCATGAAAAGTAAGAGATTTCATTCACATTTTCCATATTGATCACATGGCTGAAACTGCATCACAAATCTATGGAGTTAAATGAAATTGAATCTTAAAGTGTGACTTGTTTCTTTTTACTGTTTTAATAGAACAGTTTTTAAAAATTTTAATTAAATATGGGACCAATATTTGCAGCTCGCTCCGTTGCATTTCTGCTGGATGCTGATCTTTGGGTGATTATTTCTGCATTGTGAAACAGGAAATGGTTGGAAATTGGCTCAAGAAGCAGAGGCAGCCTCTGACCTACATGCCCACTGAGTCCTTCCTGGTCACAGCCAGTGACAGCTGACTCTGTGTTGGGAGTGGATGGCTTCATGTGACTGCTCCGGGGCCCGATCAGGCTGAGTCCTGGCATAGGGCATGCCTGCGAGATGGATGTGAAAAGACTGGAGGCCCCTCAGGAGGCTGACAGGCAGGTCCCCTGCACGTCACCTTCATTACCTGTAGGAGAGATGACTCATCCAAGGCCTCCACTCACCTCAGATCACCCTGGGTAGACACGGCCATCACCTGGGTCATTAGGATGAGCATTGCTTCAAATAGTAAATCATACTGAGAGAGAGAGGAGGATCCTGAGCCATGGAAGGAAATTTTTTTTATACCCTTTTCTCCCTGCCTACCTTTGCCCCTCCAGTTTGCTCTTCTCTTTGAAAATAAAAGAAAATTTCTTTCATTGTTATACAATCCCCCTCCCCCTCCGCCCCAAGTCCACTCCACTATGCAGCCTTCGTTCTGGACTCCTGTCATGACAATAATATCGAATCATATATCCCTTTTCAACAGTTTTCTCCTTCATCTGTTTCAATGCAGCATACATTGTTTATCCCATCTTTCTCAGTCTCCCCCCAACCCCGATGTCAGTCCCACTTTACAATAGTGGCACCGTGCAGTATTTATCCTTTTGTGACTGAGATACTTCACTCCGCATAATGTCCTCCAGGGTCACCCATTTTGAATAATATTGCATGAGTTCCTTGTTTGTCAATGCAGCATAGTATTCCATTGTGTGAATATACCACAGCTTCTCTATCCATTTGTTTGTTGCTGGGAACTTAGGTTATTTCCAACTCTTTGCTATTGTGAACAAAGCTGAGATAAACAAGGGTGTGCATCATGGAAGGAATCTTAGAAGTGAGACACAGTACCCACCACATCTACAGAACACTGAGGCTTATGAAAAATGCCTCCAGGGGTGACCTAATAGCTTCTCCATTCCTAAACGGGCAGAGCCCACTACCGAACCCTGATGGCTTGGTCTCTGCTGGCTTGGAGGGGGCAGGAGGCTCAGGTGATTTACCTGGTGGGGTTGTGGGGCTAACTCAGTTATATGTTGTACCTCCACCACCATCTATCTTCACTGTCTCCATCATCTGCCATTACTGTTATTCCTACAATCTTCATCATCATCACTATCATCTGAGTCACCATGGCTTCCACCACCATTCCCACGCTGCTCAATTAGCTGTCATTAACATCATCATCTTCACCTTCATCCGTCGCCTCACGCCCAAGATCACCTCCATCAGCACCGTCACTACTGCCATTATCTCCCTTGTCTTCAGCGTCATCACCTCCGTGGTAACTATCTCCTCCCAGGCAGTCATCACCTCTGTCATTACCATGACCTCAGCTGTATATGTTACCACAATTACCAGGACCTCTGACATCCTCACCTCCCCCCTCTGCCATCCCAACCATTCCCAGCCTTGCCTCATTTACTACTCTTTCACCATTGCCCCTACCCCTGCCAGCACCTTTCCTACAAGTGCGCCTGGTACCTGGACAAGGAACGCAGTCACACAGAAGAGCATCCCGCCTGGCTGGCAGACACCCCGTCCCAGATCTCCCAGAAGCACTGGCAAACCAGGAGTCAGAACAATTCCTCCTCTTGCCCAGAGGGCTGACCCTTCCTCAAGAAGCTTCTGACAGGAGACGACTCTCGCGTCCCTGTCAGCCATGCTTGTACCTAAAGAGACAACTGCTGTCTAGTTGAAGGATGGAGGCCATTAATCTGGGGCTGCCCTTGTTTGCATAATGATTGCATATATTTGCATATCATTTACTCCAAAGCCTCTGAGTACTGCTCCGTGGGTGTTCCGGGTACCATTTGCATATCACTGCAGGTGAGGGTCAGGCCTTTGGGATTTGGGCATTTATTAGTTCCCTAAAGAGATTCTCTTCCGTGCTGGCTCAGAAAAGAAGTTAGAATACTGTGGCTGAAAGGGCTCTAAGGTGGAGTGTTTGGGAGGTCTGGCTAAGAGTCCATGGGGAGGGGGCAGCCTAGGGTGGAGTGTGGGGGTACTGGCTGCAGAGGCAAGCTCTACTTCTCAGCTGCTGCTGGCCTCCTTGGGTCACAGTTCACTTTGTGTGACCTTGGGCAAGTGTCATCTTGTCCTGAACTTCGCTTCCTTCTGTGTCAAAGGAGAGGGTCAAGACAGCCAATTACTAATCCTCTCCACAGAATTCCTGCTCCAAACTCTGATTCTCAGCCGAATCACCTGGGGACACTTAAAAAAAGAAAAAAAGCCCCACAGTGCCCTGGCCCTACCCCCAGATATTCTAATTTAATTAGTGGGCCCAGGGCATTGGTTATTTTTAAGCATTTCCCCTGATGATTTGAATGTGCAGCCAGGATTAAAAGCTGCTTCATGTGACTCCAACCTCCTACACCCTACCCTCCTTCCCTACCTACCTTCCTGTTGCCTCCCTTGACCTGCCTCTTTCATTTCCTGTCGCTAATCTCTTCCTCATGCCAGGCTCAGCTAGCCCCAGGCCTGGCAGGGCAGTTGGATGCTGGGGCCTTTATTTGAAATCTCAGAAATCAATACTTTCCCCTCCTGGGCAGTGTGGCCCACGATCAGCATGTGCCAGGCAGCACTGGCCATGGACTGGAATCCCCTTCTCTCCACCTTGATCTGGCTCCACTCCCATCTCCCAGCTGCCTCTGGGATTGTTTCAGGAGCAGGGGTGGGGTAGGAGGCAGTTCTGGCACAGCTCTCCCCCACATCTCAGCCTGCCCCTGCACCCTTCCTCTCCAGGATCAAGTACTAGCCTCGCCTCACGCGCTTGGTCCTTTCCACACTCCCAGACGTGGCTGCTCCAGTACCATAGCTGGACGGCCAGGCCTGTTTGAGCTCTTCCCCCTCAGCCCTGCGGCCAGATCTCTCGGAACTCCAGAGCTACAGCCCAGCCCCAGTCCTGGAGAAGGAGTATCCAAAGCCACCTGAACCTTCCCGCCCCCCCCCCCAACAAGATGTAGTCAGTCAACCTGACTGTTTTGGTTTTCCCCAAATGCCCTACAAAACACAGACTGGCCCTGGGACATCTTGGCCTCTGCTGTAGGCTGGCCCAGTGGAGGGCCGGTGGGGAGATTTGGGGGGTGCTGGTGTGGGTGTGCGCTCACACAAGCATGCACGTTTGTGAGAATGTCATTGGGTGTTGTGAAGTGACTGAGTGAATCTATCTCTTGCTGTTTTGCTGATTCTCTACCTCTCCTGGTATGAGAGCTTTCTCTGAGGACTGGCTCCTTCTGGAAAGAAACCTTTGCAATGAGGGTAACGTTTCATCATCCTTGCCTCGAAGGAGCACTTCCTTCAAGATAGATTTGTTGTTCTTTTGGAAATCCATCGAATATTCAACACGCTTGGTCAATGTCACAACTCAAAGGCAAAAGACTTGTGGCGATTGTTGTTGTTAGGTGCCCTCGAGCGACCCTGTGAACAATGGCTCTGAACCCCACCCTGTCCCGCACCATCCTCGCCACCTGTTATACCCGAGCCTCTTGCTCCAGACACTGAGTCAACCCATCAAGTTGAGGGCCTTCCTCTCTTTACCTTGCCCTCCACCCTTCCAAGCATGATGCCCTTCCTCAGAACTGGCCTCCCCCAGCAACATGCTCAAGGAATGTGGTACTGAGTTCCATCCTGCCCACTAGGAAGTACCCTGGCTGCACCTTCTCCAGGACATATTTTATTTTTCTTTTGGCATAGTTAACACTCTCCTCCAACACCTTAACTCAAAGGCATCGACTTTCTACTGTCATCCTTAGTCAGTGTCCAGCTTTCTGATGCATAGGAAGCAACTGAGTAGACCATAGCCCGAATCAGGTGCACCTGAGGTGGTGACGAGGAAAGAGTTGGACATGGGACCACCTCAGGACCAGTGGTGTGGCATTAACAGAGGCAGCTCCAGGCTCCCTTGTCAGAGCTCAGATTAAAGTTGGCCATCACCAACTGTGTAATCCTAACTTCAGCTTCCTCAGCAGGGAAGAGAAGGCAATGACTATGTTTAACTTGCTTGGGCGTTTGAATATTAAATCAGGAAAAGTGTGAGTTTGAGTGTTACCCCTACAACATGCCTTGTTGTTGTGGAGTTTTAAACTCATGACAATCTGGTGAGGGCAGAGCAGAGCTGCTCCAGAGGTGTTTCAAGACTGTGACCTTCTGAGGTGCCTGCCTTCTGAGGTGCTACTAGGGCTCTTGAACCATCAACCTTTCAGCTAGGAGTCAAGAGCTTAACCATCTACACCAGCCAGAGCCTCATTTCTCAGTGGCTGTCTCTGTTCACTTGGTCAACCAGGGCGATTCATGGAGACATTTGGATGTCCACATGTCTTCTCTGGCCACTGGGGGCCAGGATCGGCCATAGATCCTGGGCAAAGGCAAGGCCACATTTATGGTTCTACCTTCAATTTCCATTGTGTGGGGACTCTTCTCACTAAAGCTGTCCTGACTACCCTCTTTCCAAACTACTTCACCCCCCTTTCCATTCAAAACAAAACCTTCTGCTTCCTGTACCCTTCAGTAGGAGCCAGGTGCCCTCCCCAATATTAATGAGGGGCTGCACCAGCAGAGTCAAACTGCTTACTTCCATCCCATTCCCACTTGGGGAAGGGACAGCAGCAATTCTTGAGCTTTCATCTCCCCTGGGGGCAGTTCCCCTCTGTGCAAAGCCTCCCTTTCCTCTGATGGTGTGTCCAGCACTCAGATAAACTGCTGTTTTGTATGATCAAAATTGTCTTACTTAACAGATTTAATAGTTTAAGAAAATGCTTAGCAAAGGGCTAGTAATTCCTTAGGCATTGCAGCTATGCCGATCTCGGACCTTATTGTCACAGTACCTTCCCCGAGCGCATAGAGGATGGGATTGGATAAATCTTGTGGCCTTGTCCCTTGGGATTGAGGCCACAGCTCCATGTTGTGGGAACCTTGGGCTTCTCAGGGAGGCTGGCGGTGACAATAACAAGGGTACCAGGGAGGAGGAGGCCCCTCTGGACTCGCAAAGGCTGGTCTGCAGCCACTGTGAGAGGCGAGGGTCCAGTGGGCATACGGGAACTACCTTCCTTCCCCAGCAGTTAGAGAACAAACACCTGGTACATAGAGGAAAAGTGACGGGATTTGGTGGTGTGGGTGTGGGTGTGTGTACACGTGAGCATGTGTGAGTACTAGTGGTGTGCAGTAAGAGAGACGATGTAGTATCTTTGATCTAAGTGGATTTGAACATCCTCTTTTTATTTTATTTTTCCTGAGGGAACTCTAATCATTTAATGGATAAAGTGTTATGCTGCCGACCCAAGGTTCAAATCCTCCAGCTGCTTCTCAGGAGAAAGATAGTCAGTCTCTTCCCCTGTGATTTAAGGCTCTGAAAGTCTGCTGGAGGGTCAGATTCCAGGGTCAGTTCTGACAGCGACAATGACTTGACTTGTTGAGTCTTATTCTTGAACGGGAGATGAAAGGAGGGAATTTCCAAAAAAGTTACTTTCCATAGGTTGAATAACCAAATCAGCAGAGATGCCTAGAGTCTGAAGTGGGAGTGTGTTTGTGTGTGTGTGGACTGGGACAGTATAGTAGTCTGGGAAATACATTGATGAGAAGTATCAGCCTGAGGGATCACGAGAACCACTGATCGCTTTGCCACATCCAACCAGCACTAATGTTGATAGTCCCTAATGTGAGATGAGAACACAGGTTTCCTTCTGTTGGTTGAGAAGGAAATTTGCACTCCCTCTTACCTCACTACCTCCCAACTTTTAAAAACGTCCTCTTTTTCTTCTTCCTCCTCTCCCCTTCCTCCATTTTTCTCATGTGAGGCTAGGCTTCCAAACTTAAGGTCTGGCCATACCTATAGGGTTGGGTCCTGGGGTGTAGAGGCCTCTTCTGTTAGCTGTGTCCTCCCCCTTGCAGCTGAGGGGTGCCCCTTCTTTGGTCTAGCCCATATACAGCTCGAGTGTGGGAGCAGGGGGCTCCAGCACAGAAGCCTGCAGCCCCTCTGAGGGAAGAAGCACAGGGCTCTGGGCCCAGAGAACTCAGAGTTCTGTCTATATGGTGCCTCAGTGAGGCTGTTTGTCGGTAGAAGGCATTATCCTGACTCCAGGAACAAAAGGTGGGCTTGGGAACACACAAAGTGGCCCTGGAGGAGGAAAACATGACTCTCAGGGAAGAGACTTGAAACAGGAGAAGAGGAGGTAAGGTCATAGAAAGGGCAGGGACAATTCAAGCTTTCACAGCACCCTCGCAACCCTGAGAGTGTGGATGGAATTTGGATGCTTCCGTTTTCCTTACCTCCACCCACAGCCATTGGGATTCATTTAAGAACCTCACACTGAGTTCTTGCTCATTCAAAGAATCCTCAGCATTGAGTTTTCTAGAATGAATTGATCACTGTTTTCATCTCCATCAAGATTATCAACACCACAGTCAGCATCATCAACGTCGTTGTCAACAGCAGTAAAGACACGCAGTAAGTTCTTGCTATAGAAAGAAAGTCAGTTAAACCACCACCACTATTCATTACTGTCACTACAACCACCACCACCACTACTATTGTCAATAGGATGAAAGTCATTGTAACCACACCTCTATCATTGTCACCATCGCCACCACCACCACCACCACCACCACTATTGTCAATACCGTGAAAGTCAATACAAGCCTGTCACCGCTGACACCAGGATCACCATCTCTACAACCATTCATGACATCACACCTCTGCCCTCGACACATCATTGACATCATCGTCATCATGGATATAACTTCTATTGTCAGTCATCATCATCACTGACATCACAATTGCATTCTCATCCCACCATCGCCACTGACATCACTGCTGCCATGATCACCAATGGCATCACCACCACCACAGCCATGATTGACACGACTACAGTTAATATCACTGACGTCACCACCTCAATCACTCCTCGCCTCAACACTGACGTCACAACCGCCATTATTCACCAGACCCAACACCACTGCCACCACTAATTTATTACCTTCTCTCCTAGAGTCATGCTCCTTTCCTGCAGAGCACAAAAGGATATTTGCAATTATTCATCCTCCAAGGTAATTATCTGGTCTCCACTCAACTCTAAGTGTCTTGGAAACAGGAATTGTGTCTCTTTCCCCCTTGTTGTTGATACCTCAGTGTTTGGACAGTAGGTAATCAACAGTTTGTGTTGTATTAACAATTTATTTAGGACAACACAGTCCCCATACTAAAAGGAACTCGAGCTCTAGATTTCAACATTGTGCACAGTTCTTTGCCGGGCCTGGACCTTGCAAGAAAAAAGAGCGCACTAGATCATCTGATTAATAAACACAGGCGAAGTGAGGCCTACGCAGGCTTCATGATGGACATGGCGGGAGGCTGTAATCTATAGCCGTCTGGGCTGGGAGCGCTGCAGGCGAGCTGAAAGAAGTTTGGCTCCTCTACAATCTTCTATCACCACCTCTCCTGAGAGTTAGGTGAACCTGGATCAATTGAGTGTCAGGACTTAATCCAGTTTCTCTTTAAAACCTAACAGCGGGTTTCAAACATGGTACTCAGTCAGCCGGAGGTTCTTGGAGAAGTCTGAGGGGATCTGAAGGGAGGCTTCTGAGCACCCTCCCCACATCTCAACCCTGAGGATCCTGGAATGACGTAAGAATAGAATTCCACTTATTTTTAGAGACATGTTTGAAAATCATTGGTCCAGAAGGTGTAATCTCAGATTTTTTTTTTTAAATACATGTTTGTCATGGTGTGTCTATACCAACCGGAAATCTCAGGTCAACTAAAACCACAAGGATAAAAGAACCATTGGAAAATGTGCGAGTGATGCTTTTATTGACTTTTCTCTTCCCAAGGCCACTGTTACTGCACAATAGTATCTTTTTTTTTCTTTGGCTCTTCAGTAAAATGCAGACACAGTTATATTCTCGGAGAGCTGTAGCCTCCCCAGGAATGCTGATGTTAAACACCGTCTTGAGGACACAAAGCCGAGCAGGATGCCACTCTTGAGCAGCCCTCACTCAGCAGCAACATGGCAGCCAGAGAGACTCAGAGTCAGCCACGGACAGAGATTGTCACCCGAGGAGGAGACTAGGCACTAACTGAGGACATAGTCCCTTTGGAAGGATAGTCACTGAATGTGAGGATGAGAAGTGCAGAAGGGAGGGCAGAGAGGCTGTGCTTCACCCCCAAAGACCGGAATCCACAGCAAAATCAATGAGTCTCTCCTGAAACATAGCAACTTTACAGAGCACCGTGTGGCATGCATGTATGTGTGAGTGTATACTCACACGGCATGCACACGCATGTGCTTGTGTTTCCTGAGTAGCTGTGGGCACACCCAGCCAGCCCAGCCTATTTGTAGTTTCAGTGCTGCCCCCAGGGGCAATCTCTGTGTCTGCTCTCACAGCACCTCTCAGGGTGACCAGCCAGGGTCTGGCTAGCCGACTTAGGGCTATTGCATCGCTAAAGGAGAGCAGGTGGGACTTGACTGTCCCCAGCGAGAAGCTCAGCTGCCTGCACATTCTCTGGCGAGATTAAGCAAGGCTGAAGAAGAATTCAGCTTGAAGAGACGTTTGCAGGCTGAAAAATGAAGGTGTGGTTGGGAGGGAGGCTCTGAAAGCAGGAGAGGTATCATTCACTACTAGTCAGAAGTTTGGGCTGCTGGGGAAGCTGTGGAAAGGTAACTTACTTGTGTGACTGGTATGTGGGAAAGACTCTCAGAGCTGAGGAGACCTTTAACCACTTCTCTCTGACGTCGAACCACTGCAGACTTGGGAAGCCACCAGTCATAAGAAAGAAGCTGTTAGAGGTTCAACTATTTCCTTTCTGAAAAACATGCTAAAGTCCTTACCCCTGTGTCTGTGACCTTGTTGGAAAACAGGAGCTCTCTTTGATGAGGTTATTGGTGATATTTATGTGGTTATGCTGGAATAGGAGTAGGGTGGGTTCTATTCCGCCCTGAGTGGTGTCTTATGCAAGGTGAGAACAAACATGAGGGGGCGCGTGCGCACACACACACACACACACACACACACACACACACACAGAGATAGAAAACACATGAGAGAGGGAGAGAAGAAGAGAGTGAGAAAGAGAAGGTAGACACTATGCAAAGATACATTGAAAATGCAAAAACAGCCCCATGTTGCATTTCCTTGTCTGACAAGCCCTAGGAAGTGAAGACAGTTGCTGACCACACATTTTCTCCCAGCGTGTGTCCTCTCTCTAGTCTTCACAATCACACTTTTCATCCATCAAGCCTCACTTCTCATTGGCCAATTCTGTCCGTCACACATCCCCGCCCCAACGGCTCTGGTTAGTCAAAGGAGAGAAGTGACCACAAACCTCACTCCAAGAGCTTGCTTCTCTGTGCCTGTATTAACTACTCCCCCACCTGATGGCTGCAGAACCACCTTCCTCTTGTCCACAGGGGGTGCCTTTCCATTGTAGGGGTTGGCGTCCTTAGAGGAAGAAATCCTTTAATGGTTGGGGAACCTGGAGAAGGAGGAGGTTTGGCAGGGGCTAGGGGCACAGACAATGGCTTTTCCTCATTCATCAGTGACATCTTCCTGAGCTCCTGGGTTCCTAGCCTGTGCCACCTCCATTTCAGGGACACAGGGAACAGGGGAGGAGGGTCCTGTCCTCAGGAAGCCATCTGCTTCTGAAGGAGTTGCTCCATGGAGAAGACCGTGTAGAGCAACATATGGTGGTTAGTGGTAGGGAGTGTGGCATGAACTGGGTCTCTGAATTTGAAAATGCCTAACTGTGACTGGGCATGGGAGACCAGAGAAGACTTCCTGGAGGAGGAGGACACATAGTCTTGGGCAACTTACATCGTTTTGCATGAGCTCAGCATACACAATGCAGGCAGCAGAGATCAGCTCATCAGCATCAAGGTCGATGAGATTGTTGCAGGCCTGTCCAGGGAGAATGGAGTGGGGGGGGACAAGTGACTTTGTGTACCTGGGAACAGGCAGCTGATGCAGCATTAGAAGAGTAAGGCCACTGCTCAGTCATGACTAGAAGCCATTTAATTTCATCAGCCTGGTACAGTCTTAAATACGCATTATTTGAATTGAATATTTTGGGGAGGAGAGAAAAAGTAAGTGTCATTTTCACACTGAACTCTAGGGAGTCTTGGGGTTTTACTGAGTGCCTCAGTGGCTTTTAGAGATCACTTGGAGAAAGGTGTCCCATTTATATTTTATATGAGTGTTACCACCTCAGACTTTTAAAATATTGGAGTGAAATTTACATAACACAAAATTAACCATTTAAAAATGCATGGGTCAGAAGTATTTCTTACACTTTCAAAGCTGTGTAGCATCAATATAATCTATCACCTCTAAAGGACATCCTTTACTCATTAAAACAGTCATCGATTTTTCCTTTCTTTAAGTCTCTTGCACCAATAACCTGCTTTCTGACTCTATGAATTTGTCAGTTACGGGATCATACAATAATGTGATCTTTTATAGTTGATGTCTTTCATATATATAATGATTTTGAGATGTAGTGAGCCAGATGGTAGCCAGTATTAGTACTTCACCTTTTACTTGGCTGAATACTATTCCATTGTGTAGACATACCAAATTAATTCATTAATTAATGAACATTTCCTTTTTCTTACTGTTATGCTATTGCTGTAAATATGCACATACAAATTTTTGTTAGCATGCTGTCTTTCAATTTAAGGTATATATCTAGGAATGGAATCGCTGGGTCATATGGTAGTTTAAGAAGCTGTCCAAACTTTTTTAAACAATTACTTGGGCTGAATTTTTTTCCCTGTATTGTTAAGATATCTCTCTTTCTTATTGTTGTTAAGTTGGAACCAACTCATAAATGACCCTCCAGTGGGTTTTCAGAGGCTATAGAACACATAGGAGGAGATTGCCCATTTTTTCCTATAGAGAAAGTAGTGGATTAAAATAGCCTGTCTTTGGGTTGGCAGTGCCACTTTCTGACCATTAGAAGAAAGTTAAGTGTTTTTGCCACAAGAGTGAGACAGTTGATCCTAACAGTGAAGAACTACTGAAGGCCTTCTTTTCCTTGTATGTTGGGTTATGATGGTGATGATAACCATAGCTCCATCTGTCTCCAGCTCGTGATGAGACTCTAAAGAGCTGGTGTATTTAAAGCACTTATACACTGGGCATAGTAGGTGCTCATTAAATATTAGCTCTCTTCACTGTAGCCCCGACGCCCAGCTCCCCCGAGCCTGAGTCTTTCAGCTTGGGATGGTGGGGGGTTGCTCACCAGGAGGATGTCATCCCCACTCATGCTCTCCTGCAGCACACGCTTGCGCACCATCTGCAGCATGGTATAGGCCACCAGCACCTGGAAGTTCCTGCAGGGCTTCCCTGTCAGCAGCACCTGTGAGCAGCACAGCTCAGCTTGGGCCTGTGGCCTGAGACGGCAGGGGCCTCGGGGTGATGAGGTTCCCACCGACCAGCTGACCCAGGGTCAGCCTTTCCGGCGCCTCTCTGTGCACTCAGTCATCAGTCATTCATTTACTCAGGCAGGTGCTCACAGGCACCTCCTGGCTTCTAGACCCTGTGCTGGCTGTGGGGCATTCAGAGATAAAGGCTCCAGGGAGCTTGTTAGAGGGAGGAAGGAAAAGGCAGAGTGATAGTGAGAGCAAGAGAGGGAGAAGGTAAGAGGAGAGAGAGAGAAAGAGAGAGAGAGAGAGAATGAATATGGATAACGGTCTTCAGCATTTTGTGGCATTTTGACACAGTGAGTGGGAACACAAGCCAGAGACATCATCAGAGGACTGGAAGTGGCCCTGGATTGGATGTGGAGACCAGTAGACCAAGAGGGAGGAGTGATGTAGATGAAACTGAATGTGACAGACTGAGGAGCTGGCCTGAATCCTACAGATAATGGTGGCTGCTGGGCAGGGCAGTGAAGGGTGATGTCCCGGGGGAGGTCCATCTGCAGGTGACCTTAGAGACTGTGACCAAAAGATGGCTGGTGAAACCTGTCTTTGGAAGCTTTACCTCCTTGAGGGGAGACACAAGCAAGGAGCCAGCACCCAGGTGGAGGGGAGGCTGAAGAAGGGACACTGGGGGCAGTGAGGGCAGAATGAGGCCTCTGGAGGGCAACGGAAGTGCAGGTCCACACTCCCACCCTGTAAGCCCAGCTGAGCTCTTCTGCCCTGACCTTCCTGCAGAAGGTGTGGTCCACTAACACATTCAGACCTCAAGCTCCTATCCTCCAATCAAAGCTGAGAATAAAGTGAGGACCCCTCCACCCCCACCCCTCCATGCTGCCTGCAGGGTGGGCTCCACCCCACTGTCCCCAGCTTAGAGACTCACCTCCCAGAGCCTCCAGACATCATCGAAGGACTTGAAGGCACGCTGGAAGCAGAGGCAGAACCAGGGGAAGAGGGACTGCACAGCCCCTGCGCCCTTGCCTTCTGTGGGCGGAAAAGGGGGCAACGGCCAGGGTTACGGTCAGTGGAAAGCACAGAGGACACGCAGATGAGGTTGAGTAGCCCTTGGACACTAGGGTAAAATTCCAACTGTCCAGGGGCCAACCCCATATGGATAATGCTCCTTTCAGAGAAAGCAAAGGAGATGAAGACCATCCTCTTCCTCTAAGATTGCCTACCTGGTCCTGCCATTGACTGGGTCCCGGTCCCCCTCCCATGCTAATGGGTAAGAGCGGTGGCAGGAAGTGGGGTCCACTCACTTAGATGTTCAGCAAACACAGGGTCCAGGAAGTTGATTAGGTTGTTGAGCATGTCCAGATTCTTGCCCACCCCAATGTTGATGACACAGCTGTGCTCCTGCACAAGATGGAAGGAAGAATGGAACCCAGGACCTTCTTGGTTTAATGATACCAGACAGGCATCCCTGGTCCATTAGCTCCCAATTCTGGAAGGCCTATGTGCATCTGGCATCTGTGTGTGGATGTGCAAACATTTGCACATGCATGTGTCTGTATGTGGCTATGTGTACATATCTATGTAAATGTGTCTCTGTGTGTAGTCTGTCTATTTGTACATATGTGTCTCTGTGTGCACGTGTGCACACTATGATCCATACATGCACGTGTGTTTGTGTGTATGTGCCTTGTGTTTGTGTGTTAGGTAGGAATGTGTGGTATGTCTCAAATATGGCTCATGACTCAGTGAGCTTAGCTATTCCCTCTCCCCCCATATGTCATGGGTCAGAGAAAATCAGGACAAGGAAAGAGCAGTGAGCACATTGCTGTAGGGGTGGAGAGGGGGCTGAGGGATGGTTCTGGGCAGCCTCTTGAAGATCATGAGGAACGACTTTACAGGGAGGGTGCTGCAGAGAGCAGCATCTTTAAAACTCCAACCTTTGAGCAATGTAGAGGTGCATCTGGGGAATATTGTTCCCTGGGGCATAAAAAGGGAGATGTGAGAAAAATGGCCAAAAATGGAGATCTTGGATGCCTGGCTAAGTTTACTTACTGGCTTTTACTTTAGAGAATTTGCAGGAAAATCCTGTTCTGGATGAGGAATGCCAGCCAGGAAAGGCAGCTATCACTAGGTCTGACCAGGCAAGTCCTTCAAGTTTTAACGAGAGCTTGGCCTCAATTCCAATACTTATCCGACCCCCTCCTTAGATACACCCCAGTGGGTTTGGCATTGACTTCCTGGCCTCCCTGAATTCTGTAGCACAGTTTAGGGGCTGAGGATCAGGGTGAGATTATGGTGGGGGCTGCTGATGTGTGCTCCACCTCAGGGGACCTGCAGCTCAAGCCCAACTCTCACCGTTTTCTGCAGAAAGAACTGGAAAAGCCAGAAGGTCTCGTGGTCATGCTCCACCATCAGTTGGAAAAGCATCACCATCTCGTGGAAGCCCTGCTGGTATTCTGGGGGTGCAGAGGGGACTGGTGAGGAGGGGCCAAGGTCAAGGAGGAGCCTGGCCTTGGGTAGGGCAATGTCTAGGCAGGGTAGAGACTTAGGGGGAAGTTCAACTTCCATCTCACCTGCCTGAGTGTTGCAGACATAACTCAGGAGCAGGATCTTCTCCAGCCTCTTTTTGTCAATGAGGACATTGCCCATCGGATCTTTGTCATAGAGCCTCTGGATGTCATACGCTAGGTGATGAGGAAGGTATAGGTCACATCCAGGAAAGGGACCAGAGATAAGTTTACTTCTTCTACCCCAAAGGACAGGTCCTAGGACATCCTGGGGGGAGGATGGGACTGTGAAAGGCATGTCAGTCCCCACTAGGTTCTACCCTTCATCATACTCTGAGATGTTTGGGTTTCTTCCAGCCTCCAAATCTTTGACCAGGCTATCTCCCTTGTCAAAGATGTCATCACTTTCTCTATCTAATCAAATCCAGCCTAGCCAAGGCCAAAGGAGGAAAAGAAGAAGGCAGTATAACACGGACAACAGACACCAGGGGAACAGGATTGCATATCTGGGGACATTCAGTGAACACTGGTAGATGACTTTACCAACATTTAGCTGGCAAAACTCAACACACCTATGAAGGCAGCTCCCAGGAACCTGGGAACCATCCCTCCCCAGAAATTGCTGGAGCACAGGGATTCAGGCCCTGCCCTGTCTTCCTCCCTCTCCACTCCTCTCACAGATGTTATTCCGAGTCTCTATGAAGTTCTGGTGCAGGTTTTCCAGAAGGGGCTGGATCTTCTCATACATATCACATAAGACCTTGTAGTTCTTCCTGTGAGAATAAGATTGAAGCTGAACAAGATGGCCTTTCCCTGCTGGGATTATGGGGAAGAACCGTGAGTAGAGGCGGTGTCAGCTGTCACTGCCCCTATTCTCTGTGCATGCTCTCCCTAACCCATAGTCCTCTGCCCCTCTGAGGGCCGCTTAGAGGAGGTGCACTGCTTGACCAGGGCTTTGAAGCCTGGATACCATTCTGACTCACAGATGAGGGGAAGCCATTGTGAATGGTAGGAAGAGGGAAACAATGTTCTTTCTGAAGACAATTTGGGGAAAGAAGATTGACCCTGCAAGGTGAGAGTGTCATACTTTTCTGCCTCATTATCCACCTCCCTTCTCTGATGGGGTCTGGGATGTCCTACCTCCTCGTGCTGTCCACTGTAAGCCGTTCATCTCGGGAACTCTGCCACGAGTAGTAGCCTGTGAGGAACTTCCATGCTTCTATCCTCACGAGAGGGTGAAGACTCTGGGATGGGAAGTAATGGGCCTCTGCTACCAGCCCAGAGTTCCCCCCTGAAAGCTACATCTGCCCCCTTGTCCATCCATTCTCCTAGTTAGAGCATGGCCAAGGGTTATTCGGGCGGCTTACTCTTTCTAGGATGTTAACGCAAATGAAGTCCCGTGACTTGGCCAAGTGCCCGTTCTCATCAAAGAAGCCATCCCATTCCGTCTTGTCAATGGGCGGCTTTCTCTTCTCCTGCAAGGACAACCACGTTGACCCTTTGTCAGGGACACTTTGGCTTTCTTTCAAGTGTGACTTTTAAATGCAAATGCTATATGGTGCCACTGTTGTAGAATGAGGCTGGCAATGGGGTGGGGGTAAGACTGAGAAAAACTGGATGAAATATGTTTATGG